>NC_059212.1:43258895-43326961 GCF_020615455.1 Coregonus clupeaformis | reverse complement strand
GTGTCATGAGCCCTCTCACTCCACCGGGTTACCACCTTAATGTGTTTCCACTATCTTCCACTCTGCTCATCTCTCTCTCTCTACTCAGCCTAACGAGCTCCACCTGTTCCTGCTCTGCTCGGCTCTAATTACTCTGCCAGCTGCGCTGCATTACCCACTAACCTCTCCCAGTATTTAAAGTCCCGTCTTTCCAGCTCTCCTTTGTCAGATCGTCTGCAAAGCTCACACCCCGAACCTGTGTGCTCGCGCTTCTGGCTCACCCTTGTTTTGTGACCCCGGACCTGCCTGATTCTTGGATACTCTTCTGCCCCAGGAAAACCAGACCTGCTCTCTGCCATTCACGACTCCTGACTACTCTTCGACCCGGTAACTCTGACCAGCCTTCTGCCTTGCTACAACGTATTTGGATTTCCCCTGAACTGTACTTCTGCCTTGTTTCATCCGCCCGTTGTGTCTGTGTTTCTCCCCCCAGGACTTCTGGACCACCAACCACCGGCGTCATCGGACGCATCGCTGCCACTGGGGGGCACAGACCCAGCACATTGGACGGGATAACCCCTGGAGCCTTCACTCACTCCCTACTTCCCCTTTTCCCTTAAGTTTTAATAAACTTTCTGGTGTGACGCAATTGTGGTCCTCTTGTCGTCTGTCTGAACCGTGACAGTGCGATCTGACCATCATGGACTCAGCGCACACTTCCCCCGACATGGAAACCGAAGAACCTGAGCAACCCACCGCCATGCTACGCCTGGAACACACTGAGAGAGAGCTAGAGTCGCATGAGCGGTGACATCACCTCTCTGCTTCAGGTCGGCCACCAACAGCATCAGCAGTTCCAGCAGCACCAGCAGCAGTCCCAGCAGCAGCAACAACAACTCGCCAGGATCATCAACTCCTCACCAACCTTACCCCAGCCAGTCTGCCCACCAGCCCTGCCTCCCGAGTTACCTGCCCAGTCATTTCAGCCGCTGCCCCGGAACCCAAGATTGGAAACCCGAGCGGTTCAACGGCGATTCTACCCAGGTCCGGCCATTCCTGACTAGCTGCCGACTTCAGTTCTCCTTGCAGCCAAGGACCTTCGCCACTGGAGGGGCTAGGTCGGGTATGCCATCACTCACCTGACGGGCCGAGCTCGACTCTGGGGAACAGCAGAGTTCGAACGTCAAACCCCGCATGTGCAACCTTCGACCTGTTTGCTGAGGAGATGCTGAAGGTGTTTGACCTGGATTCACCAACCGCAGAGGCGTCTCGTGAACTGTTCAGTATTCGACAAGGCAGACGTACAGTCGCAGACCATTCCATCGACTTCCGAACCCTGGCAAGACGAAGTTCTTGGAACACACCATCGTTGGTGGACGCGTTCTTCCATAGCTTGGCTGACTATATCAAGGACGAGTTGGTCTCCCATGAACTGCCTTCCACTCTTGATGAAGCCATCGCACTGACTGTCCGGATCGACAGAAGGATACAGACCCGTCGTCGTGAGAGGGGGCGCCAAGGTCCACCAACTACCGGCATTCGGAGAGATCCGACTGGGCTCCTGTCAGCTACTGCCACTCACCCAAGTCAGCTTGATCAGTCTGAGCCTATGGAGATTGGGCGAGCCTCTCTTACTCCTGCAGAGCGCCAGCGCCGCTTCACCTCAAACCTCTGCCTCTATTGTGGAGGTGATGGACATCGTGTGGTAACCTGCCCTTTGAAGCCGAAGCTCACCGGGCATAGGGGGAGTCCGGTTGAGCTCAATGACCATCCAGTCCTCCGACCGCAAACCCTTGCTGCAAGTTCACCTCCGCCTCTCTGACTCTACTCACACCCCTGGCTGCTCCCTGGTGGATTCTGGCGCCGAAGCCAACATAATGGACATCAAGCTGGCACGCCAACTGGGACTGGAGAACCTCCGTTTGACACCTCCTATTCCTGCCCGGGCACTGGACGGACACTTACTCGGATCGGTCACTCATGTCACGGCCCGGTCTTGATGGGTCTGTCCGGGAAACCATCAAGAGACTATCCAGTTTCACCTGCTCCCTCTCCAGGCCAACCCCTCATCCTGGGTTACCCATGGCTCCGCCCGGCACAACCTCAGCTCGACTGGGTGACCGGGGTGATCAGGAGTGGGGAGAGGACTGCCACCGAACCTGCCTGCTTGCTGCCGCACCACCCCCTCGGCCAGTACCTACTAACTCCGCCTGACCTCTCCCATGTCCCAGAATGCTACCATGGTCTCAGAGAAGTGTTTAACAAGGCAAGAGCCACATCTCTGCCCCCTCACCGACCGTACGACTGTGCCATCGACCTCCTCCCTGGAACAGCCCCTCCAAGGGGCCGTCTTTATTCGTTGTCTGCTCCTGAAAGAAGGTCCATGGAGGACTACATCAATGACTCTCTGTCCACAGGATTGATCCGTTCATCTTCATCTCCGGCTGGTGCTGGCTTCTTCTTTGTGGGGGAAGAGGGACGGATCTCTTCGCCCTGCATCGACTACAGGGGACTCAACGACTATCACAGTGAAAAACCGTTACCCTCTCCCTCTGCTCACCTCTGCTTTTGAGTTGCTCCAGGAGCCACTGTTTTTACCAAGTTGGATCTCAGAAACGCTTACCACCTAGTGCGGATCCGGGAGGGAGATGAATGGAAGACCGCATTCAATACACCAACAGGCCACTCCGAGTATCTGGTTATGCCTTTTGGCCTCACCAATGCTCCTGCTGTGTTCCAGGCTCTAGTGAATGATGTACTGCGGGACATGTTAAACAAGTTTGTCTTCGTTTACCTGGATGACATCTTAATCTACTCCAGAAACCTGTCTGAACACACCCGCCATGTCCAGCAAGTCCTTCATCGTCTTCTGAGAATTCCCTCTCGCCAAGGCAGAGAAATGTGAGTTTCACGTCAAGACAGTGGCCTTCCTGGGGTACATAGTGGCAGAGGAAGTATCCAAATGGATCCTGCCAAAGTATCAGCAGTCACGTCATGGCCAGTTCCGGAGAACAGAAAGAAGCTGCAACAGTTTCTGGGGTTTGCTAACTTCTATAGAAAGTTTATCCGGAACTACAGTACCGTTGCTGCCCCTCTCACTGCTCTAACCAGCACCAAGCAACCCTTCACCTGGACCCCAGCAGCCGACAAGGCCTTCAGTACCCTCAAGGTAAGGTTCACCTCCGCTCCCATCCTCCAGATGCCTGACGTGGACCGGCAATTCATTGTGGAGGTGGACGCCTCGGATGTGGGGAGTTGGTGCTGTGATTTCTCAGTGGGCTGCGGAGGATAGGAAGCTCCATCCCTGTGCCTTTTCTCACGTCGGTTGTCCCCCTCTGAGTGCAATTACGACACAGGGAACCGAGAGTTGCTGGCTGTGAAGCTTGCCTTGGAGGAGTGGCGTCACTGGCTGGAGGGGTCCACCATTCCATTTCTCGTTTGGACCGATCACAAGAACTTGGAGTACATCCGCACGGCCAAACGGTTGAACTCCAGGCAGTCCCGCTGGGCCCTGTTCTTCACCAGGTTTAATTTCACTCTGTCATACCGGCCTGGATCACGCAACACCAAGCCAGACGCCCTCTCCCGTCAATTCCAGAAGGATGACAACCCCTCCAAGGATCCTGTGTCGATTCTGCCAAGTCCCTGCATCGTGCAGCTCTGACCTGGGCTGTTGAGGAACAGGTGCTGGAAGCTCTCCGTAACCAGCCCGGTCCCAGCACTTGCCCAGCTGACCGCCTTTTGTCCCCCGAAACCCTAAGGTCCCAGGTCGTTCAGTGGGGACATGACTCCCGCCTAGCTTGTCACCCTGGCTCCACCCGCACCCACAACCTGCTCGCCCAGGGTTCTGGTGGCCCGCTCTGAGAAAGGATGTCACGGGGATTCGTCCAAGCCTGCCCCATCTGCAACCAACACAAGTCGTCCTGCCAGCCCCCAGCCGGATTGCTGCAGCCCCTGCCTGTGCCCAGACGTCCCTGGTCTCACATCGCCCTTGACTTTGTCACGGGGCTGCCCCCTTCAAGGGGCAAGACCGTCATTCTCACCATAGTTGACCGATTCAGCAAGATGGCACACTTCATTCCCCTCCCCAAGCTCCCAACCGCCAAGGGAGACCGCCCAGGTGGTCCTGAACACGTCTTCCGGATCCACGGACTGCCAAAGGATGTAGTTTCTGACCGTGGTCCACAATTCTCCTCCGCTTTTTGGAAGGAGTTCTGTCACCTGCTGGGAGCCACAGTCAGTCTGACTTCGGATTCCATCCCCAATCCAATGGGCAGTCAGAGCGGGCAAATCAGGAGCTCGAGAAGGCACTGCGATGCATGACTTCACGCAACCCCCACTCCTGGTCGCAGCAATTGACATGGGTGGAGTAATCGCACACAATTCTCTGACCTGCTCTGCCACCGGTATGTCCCCTTTCCAATGTGTTTATGGATACCAGCCTCCTCTATTTGCCAGTCAGGAAGGGGAGGTTACTTGCCCATCTGCACTTGCGTTTGCCCGTCGATGTCGCCGCACCTGGTCACAGGCCCGAGCCACACTTCTCAGATCCGTTGCCAGCTACACTACCGGGGCCAACCGTCCGGAGAATCCCTGCTCCCACCTACCATGTTGGTCAAAGGGTGTGGTTGTCATCAAGGAACCTGCCACTCAGGGTGGAGTCGCAGAAGTTGGCACCTCGGTTCATTGGCCCATTCCCTATCATAAGAGTGATTAGCCCAACTGCTGTCCGGCTCCAACTGCCTAATTCCATGAGGTGCACCCCACTTTCCATGTGTCTAAAGATTAAGCCCATTCGCGAGAGTCCGCTGGTCCCTGCTGCGCCTTGTCCTCCTCCTCCACGGCTCGTCGATGGTGGTCTGGTTTACACCCGTCCGCCGCCTGCTTCGGTCCAGACGGAGGGGTAGGGGTCTCAGTACCTCATTGACTGGGAGGCTATGGACCTGAGGAAAGGACCTGGGTGCCAGCTAGTCGGATTGTGGATAGGACTCTCATCACCGCCTTCCACCAACGGCATCCTGATCAACCTGCAATCCGTAGGGGCCGCCCCAGAGGGATCCCTAACCGTCCTGCCCGCTCGGCTTCCTGTCCTGTGCCTGATCCTGTCTCGGGACCTGTCCCATCTCCCGACCACGGCCCTCCGGCTTCCTCCCGAGGATGAGGCGTTCGCTCGGACCGTTCGGAGGAGTTCTAGCCCTCCTCCGGCTCCCCTCCTCCCGCCCGGCGTGGTGGTTGCTCTTGGGACTTCTGGGGCCGTCCCTTGGGGGTTCTATCACGAGCCCTCTCACTCCACCGGGTTACCACCTTAATGTGTTTCCACTATCTTCCACTCTGCTCATCTCTCTCTCTCTACTCAGCCTAACGAGCTCCACCTGTTCCTGCTCTGCTCGGCTCTAATTACTCTGCCAGCTGCGCTGCATTACCCACTAACCTCTCCCAGTATTTAAAGTCCCGTCTTTCAGCTCTCCTTTGTCAGATCGTCTGCAAAGCTCACACCCGGAACCTGTGTGCTCGCGCTTCTGGCTCACCCCTTGTTTTGTGACCCCGGACCTGCCTGATTCTTGGATACTCTTCTGCCCCAGGAAAACCAGACCTGCTCTCTGCCATTCACGACTCCTGACTACTCTTCGACCCCGGTAACTCTGACCAGCCTTCTGCCTTGCTACAACGTATTTGGATTTCCCCTGAACTGTACTTCTGCCTTGTTTCATCCGCCCCGTTGTGTCTGTGTTTCCTCCCCCAGGACTTCTGGACCACCAACCACCGCGTCATCGGACGCATCGCTGCCACTGGGGGGCACAGACCCAGCACATTGGACGGGATAACCCCTGGAGCCTTCACTCACTCCCTACTTCCCTTTTCCCTTAAGTTTTAATAAACTTTCTGGTGTGACGCAATTGTGGTCCTCTTGTCGTCTGTCTGAACCGTGACAACGTGTTCGTCTGCCATAAATTAAAGATACAAACTGGCTGAAAGGAATTAGCATAAATACAAAATTTAGCATAAATACCGGTTTCATTTGAGGACAAAAATGTTGACACCTGCCCCATAAAGGTTGCTAAATAAATGGGAGGAGATTTTCGATGTACCGATTTCATGGAACACGGTTTATGGACTGATATAAAAGACAACACTTGAAGTTTTTTCAATTTAAATTATTATACAAAATTCTTGCCACCAACAGAATGCTGTATATATGGGGCATTCAACAATCTCAGCTCTGTAGATTTTGCTGTGAAGAGACAGAATCACAAGATCATTTATTCTGGTATTGCCCCCATGTAGCTTGTTTCTGGTCATGGGTTCAGGAATGGTACATTCACTTAAAATTAACCTTACAAATAGCAGTGTTGGGCGATTTGGAAAGCCATAGTCAGTCAATAAATAATATAATAATACTTGAAGGAAAGATTTTCATCTTTAGCTCACAATCTGTGGATACTATGCGATTAGAAAGGTTCAAATGTCATGTAAAACATCACAGTACAATCGAAAAATATATGGCATATGGAAACCAAACAAGGGTGTTCTATGGTGATAGGTGGGATGGGCTGAGAGTGGCTGAGGGGTGGTGTATGGTGATAGGTGGGATGGGCTGAGAGTGGCTGAGGGGTGGTGTATGGTGATAGATGGGATGGGCTGAGAGTGGCTGAGGGTGGTGTATAGTGATAGGTGGGATGGGCTGAGAGTGGCTGAGTGTGTATAGTATGGATGATGTGAGGTGTATGTGATAGATGGGATGGGCTGAGAGGGGCTGAGGTGGTATGGTATGATAGAGATGGGCTGAGAGTGGCTGAGGGGTGGTGTATAGTGATAGATGGATGGGCTGAGAGTGGCTAGGGTGGTGTATGGTGATAGGTGGAATGGGCTGAAGTGGCTGAGGGGTGGTGTATGGTGATAGATGGGATAGGCTGAGAGGGGCTGAGGGGTGGTGTATGGTGATAGGTGGGATGGGCTGAGAGTGGCTGAGGGGTGGTGTATGGTGATAGGTGGATGGGCTGAGAGTGGCTGAGGGTAGTGTATGGTGATAGATGGATGGGCTGAGAGTGGCTGAGGGTGGTGTATGGTAGATAGGTGGGATGGGCAACTGAGAGTGGCTGAGGGGTGGTGTATGGTGATAGGTGGATGGGCTGAGAGGGGCTGAGGGTGGTCTGTGGTGATAGGTGGGATGGGCTGAGGTGGCTGGGGGTGGTGTATGGTGATAGGTGGGATGGGCTGAGGGGTGGTGTATGGTGATAGGTGGGATGGGCTGAGAAGGGCTGGGGGGTGGTGTATGGTGATAGGTGGGATGGGCTGAGGGGTGGTGTATGGTGATAGGTGGGATGGGCTGAGAGTGGCTGAGGGGTGGTGTATGGTGATAGATGGGATGGGCTGAGAGTAGCTGAGGGGTGGTGTATGGTGATAGGTGGGATGGGCTGAGAGGGGCTGAGGGGTGGTGTATGGTGATAGGTGGGATGGGCTGAGAGTGGCTGAGGGTGGTGTATGGTGATAGATGGGATGGGCTGAGGGTGGTGTATGGTGATAGGTGGGATGGGCTGAGAGTGGCTGAGGGGTGGTGTATGGTGATAGGTGGGATGGGCTGAGAGTGGCTGAGGGGGTGGTGTATGGTGATAGGTGGGATGGGCTGAGAGTGGCTGAGGGGTGGTGTATGGTGATAGGTGGGATGGGCTGAGAGGGGCTGAGGGGTGGTGTATGGTGATAGGTGGATGGGCTGAGAGGTGGTGTATGGTGATAGGTGGATGGACTGAGAGTGGCTGAGGGGTGGTCTGTGGTGATAGGTGGGATGGGCTGAGAGGTGGTGTATGGTGATAGGTGGGATGGGCTGCAGAGGGGCTGGGGGGTGGTGTATGGTGATAGGTGGATGGGCTGAGGGGTGGTGTATGGTGATAGGTGGGATGGGCTGAGGGTGGTGTATGGTGATAGGTGGGATGGGCTGAGAGGGGCTGGGGGTGAGTGTATGGTGATAGGTGGGATGGGCTGAGGGGTGGTGTATGGTGATAGGTGGGATGGGCTGAGAGTGGCTGAGGGGTGGTGTATGGTGATAGGTGGGATGGGCTGAGAGAGGCTGAGGGGTGGTGTATGGTGATAGGTGGGAAGGGCTGAGGGTGGTGTATGGTGATAGGTGGGATGGGCTGAGGGGTGGTGTATGGTGATAGGTGGGATGGGCTGAGAGTGGCTGAGGGTGGTGTATGGTGATAGGTGGGATGGGCTGAGGGGTGGTGTATGGTGATAGATGAGATGGGCTGAGAGTGGCTGAGGGTGGTGTATGGTGATAGGTGGGATGGGCTGAGGGGGTGGTGTATGGTGATAGGTGGATGGGCTGAGAGGGGCTGAGGGTGGTGTATGGTGATAGGTGGGATGGGCTGAGAGGGGCTGAGGGTGGTGTATGGTGATAGGTGGGATGGGCTGAGAGGGGCTGAGGGGTGGTGTATGGTGATAGGTGGGATGGGCTGAGGGGTGGTGTATGGTGATAGGTGGGATGGGCTGAGAGGGGCTGAGGGTGGTGTATGGTGAAAGGTGGGATGGGCTGAGAGTGGCTGAGGGGTGGTGTATGGTGATAGGTGGGATGGGCTGAGAGGGGCTGAGGGGTGGTGTATGGTGATAGGTGGATGGGCTGAGGTGGTGTATGGTGATAGATGGGATGGGCTGAGGGTGGTGTATGGTGATAGGTGGGATGGGCTGAGAGGGGCTGAGGGTGGTGTATGGTGATAGGTGGGATGGGCTGAGGGGTGGTGTATGGTGATAGGTGGGATGGGCTGAGAGTGGCTGAGGGGTGGTGTATGGTGATAGGTGGGATGGGCTGAGAGTGGCTAAAGGGTGGTGTATGGTGATAGATGGGATGGGCTGAGAGGGGCTGAGGGGTGGTGTATGGTGATAGGTGGGATGGGCTGAGAGGGGCTGAGGGGTGGTGTATGGTGATAGATGGGATGGGCTGAGGGTGGTGTATGGTGATAGGTGGGATGGGCTGAAGTGGCTGAGGGTGGTGTATGGTGATAGGTGGGATGGGCTGAGAGTGGCTAAGGGTGGTGTATGGTGATAGATGGGATGGGCTGAGAGGGGCTGAGGGTGGTGTATGGTGATAGGTGGGATGAGCTGAGAAGTGGCTGAGGGGTGGTGTATGGTGATAGATGGATGGGCTGAGGGGTGGTGTATGGTGATAGGTGGGATGGGCTGAGAGGGGCTGAGGGGTGGTGTATGGTGATAGGTGGGATGGGCTGAGAGGGGCTGAGGGGTGGTGTATGGTGATAGGTGGGATGGGCTGAGGGGTGGTGTATGGTGATAGATGGGATGGGCTGAGGGGTGGTGTATGGTGATAGGTGGGATGGGCTGAGGGGTGGTGTATGGTGATAGGTGGGATGGGCTGAGAGTGGCTGAGGGTGGTGTATGGTGATAGGTGGGATGGGCTGAGGGTGGTGTATGGTAATAGGTGGGATGGGCTGAGAGGGGCTGAGGGGTGGTGTAGTGGTGATGAGGTGGGCTGAGAGTGGCTGAGGGGTGGTGTATGGTGATAGGTGGATGGGCTGAGGGTGGTGTATGGTGATAGGTGGGATGGGCTGAGAGGGGCTGAGGGGTGGTGTATGGTGATAGGTGGGATGGGCTGAGAGGGGCTGAGGGGTGGTGTATGGTGATAGGTGGGATGGGCTGAGAGTGGCTGAGGGGTGGTGTATGGTGATAGGTGGGATGGGCTGAGGGGTGGTGTATGGTGATAGGTGGGATGGGCTGAGAGGGGCTGAGGGGTGGTGTATGGTGATAGGTGGGATGGGCTGAGAGTGGCTGAGGGGTGGTGTATGGTGATAGGTGGGATGGGCTGAGAGGGGCTGAGGGTGGTGTATGGTGATAGGTGGGATGGGCTGAGGGGTGGTGTATGGTGATAGATGGGATGGGCTGAGGGGTGGTGTATGGTGATAGGTGGGATGGGCTGAGAGGGGCTGAGGGGTGGTGTATGGTGATAGGTGGGATGGGCTGAGGGTGGTGTATGGTGATAGGTGGGATGGGCTGAAGTGGCTGAGGGTGGTGTATGGTGATAGGTGGGATGGGCTGAGAGTGGCTGAGGGGTGGTGTATGGTGATAGATGGGATGGGCTGAGGGTGGTGTACGGTGATAGGGGGATGGGCTGAGAGTGGCTGAGGGGTGGTGTATGGTGATAGGTGGATGGGCTGAAGTAGCTGAGGGGTGGTGTATGGTGATAGATGGGATGGGCTGAGAGTGGCTGAGGGGTGGTGTATGGTGATAGGTGGATGGGCTGAGAGTGGCTGAGGGTGGTGTATGGTGATAGGTGGGATGGGCTGAGGGTGGTGTATGGTGATAGATGAGATGGGCTGAGAGTGGCTGAGGGGTGGTGTATGGTGATAGGTGGGATGGGCTGAGGGGTGGTGTATGGTGATAGGTGGGATGGGCTGAGAGTGGCTGAGGGGTGGTGTATGGTGATAGGTGGGATGGGCTGAGGGGTGGTGTATGGTGATAGGTGGGATGGGCTGAGAGGGCTGAGGGTGGTGTATGGTGATAGGTGGGATGGGCTGAGAGTGGCTGAGGGTGGTGTATGGTGATAGGTGGGATGGGCTGAGAGGCTGAGGTGGTGTATGGTGATAGGTGGGATGGGCTGAGGTGGTGTATGGTGATAGATGGTAGGGCTGAGGGTGGTGTATGGTGATAGGTGGGATGGGCTGAGGGGTGGTGTATGGTGATAGGTGGATGGGCTGAGAGTGGCTGAGGGGTGGTGTATGGTGATAGGTGGGAGGGGCTGAGGGTGGTGTATGGTGATAGGTGGGATGGGCTGAGAGGGGCTGAGGGGTGGTGTATGGTGATAGGTGGGATGGGCTGAGAGTGGCTGAGGGGTGGTGTATGGTGATAGATGGGATGGGCTGAGAGGGGCTGAGGGGTGGTGTATGGTGATAGGTGGGATGGGCTGAGGTGGTGTATGGTGATAGGTGGGATGGGCTGAGAGGGGCTGAGGGTGGTGTATGGTGATAGGTGGGATGAGCTGAGAGTGGCTGAGGGTGGTGTATGGTGATAGGTGGGATGGGCTGAGAGGGGCTGAGGGTGGTGTATGGTGATAGGTGGGATGGAGCTGAGGGTGGTGTATGGTGATAGATCGGGATGGCTGAGAGTGGTGTATGGTGATAGGTGGGATGGGCTGAGAGGGGCTGAGGGGTGGTGTATGGTGATAGGTGGGGATGGGCTGAGGGGTGGTGTATGGTGATAGATTGAGGTATGGGCTGAGAGTGGCTGAGGGTGGGTGTATGGTGATAGTGGGATGGGCTGAGAGTGGCTGAGGGTGGTGTATGGTGATAGATGGGATGGGCTGAGGGTGGTGTATGGTGATAGGTGAGATGGGCTGAGAGTGGCTGAGGGGTGGTGTATGGTGATAGGTGGATGGGCTGAGTGGCTGAGGGGTGGTGTATGGTGATAGATGAGATGACTGAGAGTGGCTGAGGTGGTGTATAGTGAATGAGTGGATGGGCTGAGAGTGGCTGAGGGGTGGTGTATGGTGATAGGTGGGATGGGCTGAGGGTGGTGTATGGTGATAGATGGATGGGCTGAAGTAGCTGAGGGTGGTGTATGGTGAAATAGATGGGATGAGCTGAGTGGCTGAGGGTGGTGTATGGTGATAGGTGGGATGGGCTGAGGGGTGGTGTATGGTGATAGATGAGATGGGCTGAGAGTGGCTGAGGGGTGGTGTATGGTGATAGGTGGGATGGGCTGAGGTGGTGTATGGTGATAGGTGGATAGGGCTGAGAGTGGCTGAGGGGTGGTGTATGGTGATAGGTGGGGATGGGCTGAGAGTGGTGTATGGTGATAGGTGGATGGCTGAGGTGGTGTATGGTGATAGGTGGGATGGACTGAGAGGCTGAGGGGTGGTGTATGGTGATAGGTGGGATGGGCTGAGAGTTGGCTGAGGGGTGGTGTATGGTGATAGGTGGGATGGGCTGAGAGTGGCTGAGGGGTGGTGTATGGTGATAGGTGGGATGGGCTGAGAGGGGCTGAGGGTGGTGTATGGTGATAGGTGGGATGGGCTGAGGGTGGTGTATGGTGATAGATGGATGGGCTGAGGGTGGTGTATGGTGATAGGTGGGATGGGCTGAGAGGGGCTGAGGGGTGGTGTATGGTGATAGGTGGGATGGGCTGAGGTGGTGTATGGTGATAGGTGGGATGGGCTGAGAAGTGGCTGAGGGGTGGTGTATGGTGATAGGTGGGATGGGCTGAGAGTGGCTGAGGGGTGGGTATAGTGATAGATGGGATGGACTGAGGGTGTATGGTATGGTGGGATGGGCTGAGAGTGGCTGAGGGTGGTGTATGGTGATAGGTGGATGGGCTGAGAGTGGCTAAGGGGTGGTGTATGGTGATAGATGGATGGGCTGAGAGGGGCTGAGGGGTGGTGTATGGTGATAGGTGGGATGGGCTGAGAGTGGCTAAGGGGTGGTGTATGGTGATAGATGGATGGGCTGAGAGGGCTGAGGGGTGGTGTATGGTGATAGGTGGATGGGCTGAGGTGGTGTATGGTGATAGGTGGATGGGCTGAGAGTGGCTGAGGGTGGTGTATGGTGATAGGTGGGATGGGCTGAGAGTGGCTGAGGGGTGGTGTATGGGGATAGGTGGGGTGGGCTGAGGGGTGGTGTATGGTGATAGTGAGATGGGCTGAAGTGGCTGAGGGTGGTGTATGGTGATAGGTGGGATGGGCTGAGAGGCTGAGGGGTGGTGTATGGTGATAGGTGGGATGGGCTGAGGGTGGTGTATGGTGATAGATGGGATGGGCTGAGGGTGGTGTATAGTGATAGGTGGGATGGGCTGAGAGGGGCTGAGGGGTGGTGTATGGTGATAGGTGGATAGCTAGTGGTATATAATGATAGATAGGTGGAGAGTGGCTGAGGGTGGTGTATAGTGATAGATGGGATGAGCTAGAGTGGCTGAGGGGTGGTGTATGGTGATAGGTGGGATGGCTGAGAGAGCTGAGGTGGTGTATGGTGATAGGTGGGATGGGCTGGGGGTGGTGTATGGTGATAGATGGGATGGGCTGAGGGTGGTGTATGGTGATAGGTGGAATGGGCTGAGAGGGGCTGAGGGGTGGTGTATGGTGATCGGTGGGATGGGCTGAGGGTGGTGTATGGTGATAGGTGGGATGGGCTGAGGGTGGTGTATGGTGATAGGTGGGATGGGCTGAGAGGGGCTGGGGGTGGTGTATGGTGATAGGTGGGATGGGCTGAGGGGTGGTGTATGGTGATAGGTGGGATGGGCTGAGGGGGTGGTGTATGGTGATAGGTGGGATGGGCTGAGAGTGGCTGAGGGGTGGTGTATGGTGATAGGTGGGATGGACTGAGTGGCTAGGGGTGTGTATAGTGATAGGTGGGATGGGCTGAGAGTGGCTGTGGGGTGGTGTATGGTGATAGGTGGATGGGCTGAGGGGGTGGTGTATGGTGATAGATGAGATGGGCTGAGAGTGGCTGAGGGGTGGTGTATGGTGATAGGTGGGATGGGCTGAGGGGTGGTGTATGGTGATAGGTGGGATGGGCTGAGAGTGGCTGAGGGTGGTGTATGGTGATAGGTGGGATGGGCTGAGGGGTGGTGTATGGTGATAGGTGGGATGGGCTGAGAGGGGCTGAGGGGTGGTGTATGGTGATAGGTGGGATGGGCTGAGAGTGGCTGAGGGGTGGTGTATGGTGATAGGTGGGATGGGCTGAGAGTGGCTGAGGGTGGTGTATGGTGATAGGTGGGATCGGGCTGAGGGGTGGTGTAGTGATGATAGGTGGGATGGGCTGAGAGGGGCTGAGGGTGGTGTATGGTGATAGGTGGGATGGGCTGAGAGTGGCTGAGGGTGGTGTATGGTGATAGGTGGGATGGGCTGAGAGGGGCTGAGGGGTGGTGTATGTGATGGTGGGATGGGCTGAGGGGTGGTGTATGGTGATAGATGGGATGGGCTGAGGGGTGGTGTATGGTGATAGGTGGGATGGGCTGAGAGGGCTGAGGGGTGGTGTATGGTGATAGGTGGGATGGGCTGAGGGGTGGTGTATGGTGATAGGTGGGATGGGCTGAGAGTGGCTGAGGGGTGGTGTATGGTGATAGGTGGGATGGGCTGAGAGTGGCTGAGGGGTGGTGTATGGTGATAGATGGGATGGGCTGAGGGGTGGTGTATGGTGATAGGTGGGATGGGCTGAGAGTGGCTGAGGGTGGTGTATGGTGATAGGTGGGATGGGCTGAGAGTGGCTAAGGGTGGTGTATGGTGATAGATGGGATGGGCTGAGAGGGGGCTGAGGGGTGGTGTATGGTGATAGGTGGGATGGCTGAGAGGGGCTGAGGGGTGGTGTATGGTGATAGGTGGGATGGGCTGAGAGTGGCTGAGGGGTGGTCTGTGGTGATAGGTGGGATGGGCTGAGAGGGGCTGAGGGGTGGTGTATGGTGATAGGTGGGATGGGCTGAGAGTGGCTGAGGGGGGTGGTGTATGGTGATAGATGGGATGGGCTGAGAGTGGCTGAGGGTGGTGTATGGTGATAGGTGGGATGGGCTGAGAGTGGCTGAGGGTGGTGTATGGTGATAGGTGGGATGGGCTGAGGGGGTGGTGTATGGTGATAGGTGGGATGGGCTGAGAGTGGCTGAGGGTGGTGTATGGTGATAGATGGGATGGGCTGAGAGTGGCTGAGGGTGGTGTATGGTGATAGGTGGGATGGGCTGAGGGGGCTGAGGGGTGGTGTATGGTGATAGGTGGGATGGGCTGAGAGTGGCTGAGGGTGGTGTATAGTGATAGATGGGATGGGCTGAGGGGTGGTGTATGGTGATAGGTGGGATGGGCTGAGAGTAGCTGAGGGTGGTGTATGGTGATAGGTGGGATGGGCTGAGGTGGCTGAGGGGTGGTGTATGGTGATAGGTGGGATGGGCTGAGAGTGGCTGAGGGGTGGTGTATGGTGATAGGTGGGATGGGCTGAGAGGGGCTGAGGGGTGGTGTATGGTGATAGGTGGGATGGGCTGAGAGGTGGTGTATGGTGATAGGTGGGATGGGCTGAGAGTGGCTGAGGGGTGGTCTGTGGTGATAGGTGGGATGGGCTGAGAGGTGGTGTATGGTGATAGGTGGGATGGGCTGAGAGGGGCTGGGGGGTGGTGTATGGTGATAGGTGGGATGGGCTGAGGGGTGGTGTATGGTGATAGGTGGGATGGGCTGAGGGTGGTGTATGGTGATAGGTGGGATGGCTGAGAGGGGCTGGGGGTGGTGTATGGTGATAGGTGGGATGGGCTGAGGGTGGTGTATGGTGATAGGTGGATGGGCTGAGAGTGGCTGAGGGTTGGTGTATGGTGATAGGTGGGATGGGCTGAGAGAGGCTGAGGGGTGGTGTATATGGTGATAGGTGGGAAGGGCTGAGGGTGGTGTATGGTGATAGGTGGGATGGGCTGAGGGGTGGTGTATGGTGATAGGTGGGATGGGCTGAGAGTGGCTGAGGGGTGGTGTATGGTGATAGGTGGGATGGGCTGAGGGGTGGTGTATGGTGATAGATGAGATGGGCTGAGAGTGGCTGAGGGGTGGTGTATGGTGATAGGTGGGATGGGCTGAGGGGTGGTGTATGGTGATAGGTGGGATGGGCTGAGAGGGGCTGAGGGGTGGTGTATGGTGATAGGTGGGATGGGCTGAGAGTGGCTGAGGGGTGGTGTATGGTGATAGGTGGGATGGGCTGAGAGTGGCTGAGGGGTGGTGTATGGTGATAGGTGGGATAGGGGGCTGAGGGGTGGTGTATGGTGATAGGTGGGATGGGCTGAGAGGGGCTGAGGGGGTGGTGTATGGTGAAAGGTGGGATGGGCTGAGAGTGGCTGAGGGGTGGTGTATGGTGATAGGTGGGATGGGCTGAGAGGGGCTGAGGGGTGGTGTATGGTGATAGGTGGTGTGATGTCACGAGAGGCTGTGTCCTGGAGGGACGTTACATCCCCCTGAGGTGGCTGCAAACCCAGACAGCTATGGCTCCATCTGCTGGTATGGTCGGGAACTCCAACCCTCTATGGCCAATCTTCCCACGCAGCTGAAACCAATCAGGAGCTGATGAGCTGAAGGTTTGTTGAAGGGAAGAGACACACTGGAGGGAGTGTGTGGGGGGTGAAGAGACACAGTCTCCAACCTGGGCTCTCTGGAGGACAAGAGTGCTGCACGTCCACTTCCATGAGGAATATAAGGATTTGGAGATACTTACCTTTGGGAAATACTCACCTTTGGATATATGCACCTGTGGAAATACGTGAGAGACATTTGGAAGGACTTTTTGCTGGGTTGGCCACTAGCTGCAACGTGGACTACAGTAAGGCTGGGGAAAAGTTATCTGAGCGAGTGAGAATTATGATTCTGGATGTGGAAGAGACATCCCTGAACGGTTAACCCTTAAAGAGCCACAAGAGAACAGAATTTTGTTATATTTTCGTTAATTTCCCAAGACCTATAATAAAATCCTTGTTTTGTTTGAACCTTGTCTCCTTGCACTACTTGAGCAATCCCGCTGAAAGCTGTGTAGCCTCTCGTGACGTCACAGATGGTGGAGAATACGGGCACGCTCAAGCGTTAATAGTGCATGTCAGAGGAGGATACCGAAGGTTTGATCACCCAGTTTTCCAAGTTGGCCGTAGGCTCCCGCAGCGAAATGGAGGACATATTGAAAGCCCTTGTTGCTGGCCAGCAAGCCCAGATGCAAGCAAACGTGGCTCTCTTGGAGGAGCAAAAGAAAGCCAACCTTCTGAAGGCAGAGGAATTGCAGTTGCAGAGACAGAGGGTGGTCCAAAATACCCGCCCAATAAAGGCAAGTGACTTTATATCTAAGATGGGAGCTACACGATGACATTGAGGCATACCTGCATGCATTTGAGGCCACGGCCACTAGGGAAGCCTGGCCCAAGCAACAGTGGGTTGGTCTGTTAGCCCCCTTTCTAACCGGGGAATCGCTGCATGCTGTCCGGGGACCTGGGCCCCTGACCAGGTTACTGACTATGATGCCCTGAAGTCTGAGATCCTCAGCAGATGTGGACTCACAAAGTTTGGGTATGGCCCAGCGCTTTCACAGCTGGACCTTCCAACCAGACCAACCTCCTCGGCGCAGATGCATGAACTTGTCCGAATCGCAAGGAAATGGCTGGATCCGCAGAGGAATACAGCAGCGGCGGTGAGGCCGTTGTGGTGGATCGTTACCTACGCGCCCTGCCTTATGAGGCAAAACGGTTCATCAGTCAACAGGCCTTGACCACGGCTGATCTGACCGTGGAAGCTGTGGAAAAGTACCAGGCCACAGCGGAGATGCTGAATGCTTCCCGAAAAGACCCCAGGAGTGCGGCCCCACCACAAATGGGAAGAACCCGTCCAAAGGACCCCAAGGTCTCGAACCCAGCCACGTCAGGACTTATCCCGGCTCCAGGGAGCCAGAAACCAGGCGGGTTCAAGAAGAGTACACCAGGAGGGGGGAAACTCGACAGTGTTACGGTGTGGGGAGATGGGACATATCTCCTGGCAGTGTGAGAAACCAGCCGATGAACCTATGCCCACTGCGGAGTCCTCCAGCTCAGCACCCACACACCGTTTTGCCTCGCTCTTGGGAGTCGTAGATGGCGGCCCAGATCGACCCCCCCACCTGCCCGGTAACTGTGAATCACCATGATGTGGAGGCCTTACTGGATTCTGGTAGCCGGGCCACCCTGGTGCGTAGGATTTGGTGGGCCCAACGTGTCTGACCCCGGGGGAAAGTCCTCCCAGTTTCCTGTGTCCATGGGGACACCAGAGAATACCCATTACTGAACTTACAATGACCAGCACGGGGGAACCATACACCGACGAGCGGGGTGGTTGATTCCCTCCCGTCCCTGTCCCTAATTGGGCGAGACTGCCCAGCCTTTTACCCACTCTGGAGAGAGTCTCAGGAGAGGATAACCGAGTACCTCGGAAACGGAGAGGCAAGACTCATCCTGGGAAGGCTCCGGTGCAATCCTCCGAGTTACTCACTCCCGCCCGGGCTCTGATAGGATGGCAGGTGCCCAGACCGACACAGAGACGGAACTACAGAATCTGGACAAAGAACTGTCTGGTCTGAAGGGGACCGCTGAGAGGTATCGTTTGTTAAAGCAACAGTTAGACATGAAGACAGAAGAGTTAGATATCCTCCAGGCTAAACTCCAACAGAGCTCCTTCCCTAAGCAACAGGAGGAGCTGGAGAGGCTGCACGGGACCATCGAGGAGTGTGAGGAGACCCTGCGCAGTAGTAAGGAGGTCCAGAAGAAGGCAGAGGAGAAGTACAAGGTGTTGGAGAACAAGATGAAGAATGCGGAGGCAGAGAGAGAGAAGGAACTGAAAGCTGCTCAACAGAAGCTAAACTCTGCTAAAACCAAGGCTGATGCGTTCAGTAAGAAACTCAAGGAGAGACAACAGGAGGCTGAGTCCCTGGTCCTAGAGTTGGAGGAGTTGAAGAGAGAGCAGTCTGGCAAGCACCACGGCAATGCGGACGCCCTCTCCCGGCGTGATGCCTTCTTCGCTGCCTTTACCCACGAGGACGTCGGTCCCGAGAGGGGGATGTGTGATGTCACGAGAGGCTGTGTCCTGGAGGGGACGTTACATCCCCCTGAGGTGGCTGCAAACCCAGACAGCTATGGCTCCATCTGCTGGTATGGTCGGGAACTCCCAACCCTCTATGGCCAATCTTTCCACTCAGCTGAAACCAATCAGGAGCTGATGAGCTGAAGGTTTGTTGAAGGGAAGAGACACACTGGGGGAGTGTGTGGGGGGTGAAGAGACACAGTCTCCAACCTGGAGCTCTCTGGAGGACAAGAGTGCTGCACATCCACTTCCATGAGGAATATAAGATTTGGAGATACTTACCTTTGGGAAATACTCACCTTTGGATATATGCACCTGTGGAAATCGTGAGAGACATTTGGAAGGACTTTTTGCTGGGTTGGCCACTAGCTGCAACGTGGACTACAGTAAGGCTGGGGAAAAGTTATCTGGCGAGTGAAAATTATGATTCTGGATGTGGAAGAGACATCCCTGAACGGTTAACCCTTAAAGAGCCACAAGAGAACAGAATTTTGTTATATTTTGTTAATTTCCCAAGACCTATAATAAAATCCTTGTTTTGTTTGAACCTTGTCTCCTTGCACTACTTGAGCAATCCCGCTGAAAGCTGTGTAGCCTCTCGTGACGTCACAGAGGATGGGCTGAGGGTGGTGTATAGTGATAGATGGGATGGGCTGAGGTAGTGTATGTGATAGGTGGATGCTGAGAGGGGCTGAGGGGTGGTGTATGGTGATAGGTGGGATGGGCTGAGGTGGTGTATAGTATAGGGTGGGATGGAGCTGAGAGTAGCTGAGGTGATGTATGTGATAGGTGGATGACTAGAGTGGCTAAAGGTGGTGTTGGTATAGATGGAATGGACTGAGAGGGGCTGAGGTGGTGTATTTGATAATAGGTGGATGGGCTCGAAGGGGCTGAGGTAGTGTATGGTATAGATGGATGGCTGAGGGGTGTGTATGTGATAGGCGGATGGCTGAGAGTGGCTGAGGGGTGGTGTATGTGATAGTGGATGGCTGAGAGTGCTAAAGGGTGAGTGTATGGTAATAGATGGATGGGCTGAGAGTGGGTGAGTGTATGGTGATAGGTGGGATGGCTGAGAAGTGGCTGAGGTGGTGTATAGTGGTATGGGATTGGAGGTTGTATGTGATGTGGATGGCTGAGAGGGCTGAGGGGTGGTTATGGTGATAGATGGGTGCTGAGAGGGCTGAGGGGTGGTGTATGGTGATAGGTGAGTGGCTGAGGGTGGTGTATGGTGATAGATGGGATGAACTGAGGGTGGTGATAGATGGTATAGTGGGATGGACTGAGGGTGGTGTATAGTGATAGGTGGATATGCTGAGAGTGGCTGAGGGTGGTGTATGGTGATTAGGTGGGATGGCTGAGAGTGGTGTATGGTGATAGGTGGGATGGGCTGAGAGGGCTGAGGGGTGGTGTATGGTGATAGGTGGATGGGCTGAGGAGTGGCTGAGGGGTGGTGTATGGTGATAGGTGGGATGGGCTGAGGAGTGGCTGAGGGTGGTATATGGTGATAGGTGGGATGGGCTGAGGTGGTTATGGTCGATAGGTGGATGGACTGAGAGGGGCTGAGGGTGGTGTATGGTGATAGGTGGATGAGCTGAGAGTGCTGAGGGTGGTGTATAGTAGTAGGTGGGATGGCTGAGAGGGGCTGAGGTGGTGTTGTGAATAGGTGGGATGGCTGAGGGGTGGTGTATGTGATAGATGGAATAGGCTGAGGGGTGGTGTATAGTGATAGGTGGGATGGGCTGAGAGGGGCTGAGGGTGGTGTATGGTGATAGGTGGGATGGAAGCTGAGGGGTGGTGTATGGTGATAGGTGGGGATGCTGAGAGTGCTGAGGGTGGTGTATGGTGATAGTGGGATGGGCTGAGAGTGGCTGAGGGTGGTGTATGGTGATAGATGTAGGCTGAGGGTGGTTACGGTAATAGGTGGGATGGGCTGAGAGTGGCTGAGGGTGGTGTATGGTGATAGGTGGGATGGACTGAGAGTGGCTGAGGGGTGGTGTATGGTGATAGATGGGATGGCTGAGATAGCTGAGGGTGGTGTATGGTGATAGGTGGGATGGGCTGAGGTAGCTGAGGGGTGGTGTATGGTGATAGTGGGATGCTGAGGTGGTGTATGGTGATAGATGAGATGGGCTGAGAGTGGCTGAGGGGTGGTGTATGGTGATAGGTGAGTAGGCTGAGGGTGGTGTATGGTGATGGGTGGATGGGCTGAGAGTGGCTGAGGTGGTGTATGGTGATGTGGGATGGGCTGAGGTGGTGTATGTGATAGAATGGGCTGAGGGTGGTGTATGGTAGATAGGTGGGATGGGCTGAGAGGGCTGAGGGGTGGTGTATGGTGATAGGTGGGATGGGCTGAGAGTGGCTGAGGTGGTGTATGGTGATAGGTGGATGGGCTGGAGGGGCTGAGGGGTGGTGTATGGTGATAGGTGGGATGGGCTGAGGGGTGGTGTATGGTGATAGATGGCTGGGCTGAGGGTGTGTATGGTGATAGGTGGATGGCTGAGGGTTGATAGGTGGATGGGCTGAGGGTTGTATGGTGATAGGTGATTGAGGTAGTGTATAGTATTAGTGGGATGGGCTGAGAGGGGCTGAGGGTGGTGTATGTAATAGGTGGGATGGGCTGAGAGCTGAAAGTGAGTGTATGGTGATAGGTGGATGGGCTGAGAGTGGCTGAGGGGTGGTGTATGGTATAGGTATAGCTGAGGGTGGTTGGTATGTATGGGCTGAGAGGGGCTGGGTGGTGTATGGTGATAGGTGGGATGGCTGAGGAGTAGTGAGGGTGGTGTATAATGATGGTGGGATGGGCTGAGAGGGACTGAGGTGGTGTATGGTGATAGGTGGATGGCTGAGGGTGGTGTATGTGATAAATGGATGGCTGAGGGGTGGTGATGGTGATAGTGGATTAGCTGAGAGGGCTGAGGGTGGTGTATGGTGATAGGTGGATGAGGGTGTGTATAGTGGTGGATAAGTAGTAACGGAGGGCTGGTGTATGTGAAGGACATGAGTACTGGAGGTGGTATATAGTGATAGATGGGATGACTGAGGGTGGTGCTATGGTGATAGGTGGGATGGGCTGAGAGTGGCTGAGGTGGTGTATGGTGATAGGTGGGATGGGCTGATCTGAGGGTGGTGTATGGTGATAGATGGGATGGGCTGGAGTGGCTGAGGGTGGTGTATAGTGATAGGTGGATGGGGCTGAGAGTGGCTGAGGGGTGGTGTATGGTGATAGGTGGATCTGAGGTGGTGTATGGTGATAGATGAGATGGGCTCGAGAGTGGCTGAGGGGTGGTGTATGGTGATAGATGGGATGGGCTGAGAGTGGCTGAGGGTGGTGTATGGTGATAGGTGGGATGGGCTGATGGGGGGTGGTGTATGGTGATAGATGAGATGGGCTGAGGAGTTGGCTGAGGGGTGGTGTATGGTGATAGGTGGGATGGGCTGAGGGGTGGTGTATGGTGATAGGTGGGATGGGCTGAGAGTGGCTGAGGGTGGTGTATGGTGATAGGTGGGATGGGCTGAGTGGGTGAGTGTGATGGGCTGAGGGGTGGTGTATGGTGATAGGTGGGATGGGCTGAGAGGGCTGAGGGGTGGTGTATGGTGATAGGTGGGATGGGCTGGAGAGTGGCTGAGGGGTGGTGTATGGTGATAGGTGGGATGGGCTGAGGGGCTGAGGGTGGTGTATGGTGATAGGTGGGATGGACTGAGAGGGCTGAGGTGGTGTATGGTGATAGTTGGATCGGGCTGAGGGGTGGTGTATGGTGATAGATGATCTGAGGGTTTATGAGTGTGGATGGGCTGAGAGGGCTGAGGGTGGTGTATGCAAGGGCTGAGGGTGGTGTATGGTGATAGGTGGATGGGCTGAGAGGGCTGAGGTGGTGTATGGTGATAGGTGGATGGGCTGAGAGTGGCTGAGGGTGGTGTACTGGTGATAGATGGATGGGCTGAGGGTGTGGTGATAGGTGGGATGGCTCAGAGTGGCTGAGGGTGTGTATGATGATAGAGTGGGATGAAGCTGAGAGTGGCTAAGGGGTGGTGTATGGTGATAGATGGGATGGGCTGAGAGGGGCTGAGGGGTGGTGTATGGTGATAGGTGCGATGGCTGAAGTGGCTGAGGTGGTGTATGGTGATAGGTGGGATGGGCTGAGAGTGGCTGAGGGGTGGTGTATGGTAGATAGATGATGGGCTGAGGGGTGGTGTATGGTGATAGGTGGGATGGACTGAGAGTGGCTGAGGTGTGTATGGTAATCGGTGGGATGGGCTGAGAGTGGCTGAGGTGTGTATGGTGATAGATGGGATGGCTGAGAGGGCTGAGGTGGTGTAGGGATAATATGGGGTGGTGTATGGTGATAGGTGGGATGGGCTGAGAGTGGCTGAGGGGTGGTGTATGGTGATAGGATGGGCTGAGAGTGGCTGAGGGTGGTGTATAGTGATAGATGGGATGGGCTGAGGGTGGTGATGGGTAGGTGGGATGGGAGAGTGGCTGAGGGTGGTGTATGTGATAGGTGGGATGGGCTGAGAGGGGCTGAGGTGGTGTATGGTGATAGGTGGGATGGCTGAGAATTGTGAGGGTGGTGTATGGGGATAGGTGGGGTGGCTGAGGGTGTGTATGGTAATAGGTGGGATAGGCTGAGAGTGGCTGAGGGGTGGTGTATAGTGATAGGTGGGATGGGCTGAGAGGGGCTGAGGGGTGGGTATGGTGATGGTGGATGGGCTGAGGGTATGGATCATATTGATAGCTGATGGGCCAGAGGAATGGAGGGTGTGCATGGTGATAGGTGGATGGTCACAGGTTTATTATTCGTGAATCGGACTGAGTAGTGAGGTGTGTATAGTGATATAGGTGTTTATTAATTGGGATTAGGCTGGGTTGTATGGTAATGTGGGATGTGCTGGTGTTATGTATTGATGGCTGAGGTGTGAAGTGGTGATGGTCGGGATAAGCTAAGGGCTGGGCTTTTATGTTAATGGGTAGATGTGGTGGTGTATTGTGATCAGTGGAATCTGGGCTGAGAAGTGATATGATTATATTCAGGATAGGCCGAGGGAGCTGAGAGCTGAGTGTACTAGTAATAAGTGAGATCGAGCACTGAGGTAGTGTCTAGTATAATTTTGAGATAGGCACAAGAGAGTTATATGGTAATGAATATTCTATTTTTTTATTTTTATTAATTATGCACTCGGTAGCTGGTGAGTATATGTAATAGGTAGGACATAGGTAGTTATGTATGAAGGTAGATGCTGCTGAGTTGTTATTTTGACTGGTGCATCGGGATAGGCTGGAGGGCTGGTGGTTATTATTAACTGAGAGTATGGGGTGTGATGTTGGTGGATGGGCTGAGAGGGCTGAGGGTGTGTATGGTATAGGTGGATGCTGAGAGGGCTGAGGTGGTGTATGGTGATAGGGTGGGATGGGCTGGGTGTGTTTGTAGATGGATGGCTGGGTGGTGTATGGTGATGTATGAGATGGCTGAGGTGGTGTATGGTGATAGGTGAGTGGGCTGACTGGGGTGGTGTATGGTGATAGTGGATGGTCGAGGGTTGTATTTGATAGGTGGATGGCCTGAGAGGGTGGTGTATGGTGTAAGTGAGATAGGCTGAAGGGCTGCAGGGTGGTGTATGGTGATAGTGGGATAAGCTGAGGGTAGTGTATAGTATAGGTGATCTGAGAGTGGCTGAGGTAGTGTATAGTAATAGGTGGAATGGGCTGAGTGTAAGGTGTTATGGTAATAGGTGGATAGCTGAGAGTATTGTTGGTATTGGCTGCTTGTGTATATGATAGTGAGGCATGAAGTGGTGGTTATGGTGATGTAGAGATGGGCTGAAAGTAGCTGAGGGTGGTATATGATAATGTGGGATGCTGAGGGGTGGTGTATGGTATAGATGATTTATGATTTGTATTTTGATAGTAATTTTCTATTTTCATAAAGTAGCTGAAGTTTATTATATTACGAGTATATCTTTTATTATTCTTGTTTTTATATGCTAAATTTTATTATTTTTTAGTGTAGTGTATAGTGATAGGGATATGAGGGGTTGTGTGTATGGTAATATAGATGAGCTTATTATGATAGGATGATGGGTGGTTATGGCAGGATAGTGGATGGACTAGAGTGGCTGAAGTGGTATATTGGATAGTAGAGTGGCTGGATGTGTTTGTGGATGGCTGAATGGGCTGAGGGTGGTGTATGGTGATAGTGAGATGTGAAGTAGCTGAGGGGTGGTGTATGGTATAGGTGGGATGGGCTGAGAGTGGCTGAGGGTGGTGTATGGTATAGTGGATCTGAATGAGTGTGTATGGTGATAGTGGATGCCGAGAGAGCTGAGGTGGTGTATAGTGATAGATAGGATAGCTGAAGTGGCTGAGAGTGAGTGTAATGCTGAGGTGGTGTATAGTGATAGGTGGATGGGCTGAGAGTGGCTGAGGTGGTGTATGGTGATAGGTGGGATGGCTGAGTACTAGTGAGTAGGGTGAGCTGAGAAGTGGCTGAGAGTGAGTGTATGGTGATAGTGAGATGCTGAGGAGTGTAGTGTATGGTGATAGATGGGATGGGCTGAGAGTGGCTGAGGGTAGTGTATAGTGATAGTGAGATAGACTGATGTAGCTGAGTGGGTGTTAGTAGTGGTGTAGGACGCTGAGATGCTGAGTGCTATGTAGTAAGTGGAGTGGTGTATGTGTAATAGGTAGGATGGACTGAGAGTGGCTGAGGTGGTATATAAGATGGGATGGCTGAGATGGCTGAGGGTAGTATATGGTAATAGGTGAGATAACTGAGAGGGCTGAGGGTGGTGTATGGTGATAGGTGGATGGGCTGAGGAGCTGTGGTGTATAGTGATAGGTAGGGATGGCTGAAGTGCTGAGTGATATGATGGAAGATAGGCTGAGGTGGTGTATGGTGATAGGTGGGATGGGCTGAGAGTGGCTGAGGGGTGGTGTATGGTGATAGATGGATGGGCTGAGGGCTGGTGTATGGTGATAGGTGGGATGGGCTGAGGGTGGTGTATGGTGATAGGTGGGATGGGCTGAGAGTGGCTGGGGTGGTGTATGGTGATAGGTGGGATGGGCTGAGAGTGGCTGAGGGTGGTGTATGGTGATAGGTGGGATGGGCTGAGGTAGTGTATTGTAGGTGGGCTGAGGGTGGTGTATAGTGATAGGTGGGGATGGGCTGAGAGCGCTGAGGTGGTGATGTATAGTGGGATGGGCTGAGAGTGGTGTAGGTGATAGTGGATGGGCTGAGAGTGGCTGAGGGTGGTGTATGGTGATAGGTGGGATGGGCTGAGTGGCTAAGGGGTGGTGTATGGATAGATGGATGGGCTGAGAGGGCTGAGGGGTGGTGTATGGTGATAGGTGGGATGTGAGAGGGCTGAGGTGGTGTATGGTGATAGATGGGATGAGAGCTGAGGGGTGGTGTATGGTGATAGGTGGGATGGCTGAGAAGTGCTGAGGTGGTGTATGGTGATAGGTGGATGGGCAGAGAGTACTAAGGGTGGTGTATAGTGATAGATTGGATGGGCTGAGGGCTGGGTGGTGTATGGTGATAGGTGGGATGGGCTAAGTGGCTGAGGGTGGTGTATAGTGATAGGTGGATGGGGCTGAGGGTGGTGTATGGTGATAGGTGGGATGGGCTGAGAGGGCTGAGGGTGGTGTATGGTGATAGGTGGGATGGGCTGAGAGAGCTGAGGGTGGTGTATGGTGATAGTGGAGGGCTGAGAGTGGTGTATGGTGATAGGTGGATGCTGAGGTGGGTATGGTGATAGGTGGGATGGGCTGAGGGTGGTGTTGGTGATAGGTGGGATGGGCTGAGAGTGGCTGAGGGTGGTGTATGGTGATAGGTGGGATGGCTGAGGGTGGTGTATGGTGATAGGTGGGATGGCTGAGAGGGCTGAGGGTGGTGTATAGTGATAGGTGGGATGGGCTGAAGTGGCTGAGGTGGTGTATGGTGATAGGTGGGATGGGCTGAGGGTGGTGTATGGTGATAGGTGGGATGGGCTGAGGAGGCTGAGGGTAGTGTATGGTGATAGATGATGGCTGAGAGTGTAGTGTATGTGATAGGTGGATGGGCTGAGATGACTGAGGGTGGTGTATGGTGATAGGTGGGATGGGCTGAGGGTGGTGTTGTGATAGGTATGGGCTGAGGAGTGAGTGTGTATAGTGATAGGTGGGATGGGCTGAGGCTGTGTATGGTGATAGGTGATGAGCTGAGGCTGAGTAGTGTATGTAATGATAGGGTAGATAGAAAGTGAGGTATATAGTGGATAGAGATAAATGAGTATCAGTATATAGTGATAGTGGAAAGGCTGAGAAGTGGTGTATGATAGATGAGATGGACTGAGAGTGGTGTTAGTGATAGGTGGATGGGCTGAGGTGGCTGGTATATAGTGATGATGGGATGGGCTGAGTGTGAGTGTATGTGATAGGTGAGATGGGCTGAGAGTGAGTGTATGGTGATAGATGGGATGGGCTGAGAGTGGCTGAGGGGTGGTGTATGGTGATAGGTGGGATGGGCTGAGAGTGGGCTGAGGGTGGTGTATGGTGTGGATGGGCTGAGAGGCTGAGGGTGGTGTATGGTGATAGGTGGGATGGGCTGAGAGTGGCTGAGGGGTGGTGTATGGTGATAGGGGTGGGATGGGCTGAGGGGTGGTGTATGGTGATGGTGAGATGGGCTGAAGTGGCTGAGGGTGGTGTATGGTGATAGGTGGGATGGGCTGAGGGGTGGTGTATGGTGATAGGTGGAATGGGCTGAGAGGCTGGTGGTGTATGGTGATAGGTGGGATGGGCTGAGGGGTGGTGTATGGTGATAGGTGGATGAGGCTGAGAGTGGCTGAGGGGTGGTGTATGGTGATAGGTGGATGGGCTAAGAGCTGAGGTGGTGTATGGTGATAGATGGGATGGCTGAGGGCTAGTGATATGGTATAAATGGATGCTGGAGTGAGTATATAGGTAATAGATGGATGACTGAGAGTGTGTATAGTAATAGGTGGGAATGGGACTGAGAGTGGTGTATATAGTGATAGGTGAGATAGGCTGAGAGTAGCTGAAGGTGGTGTATAGTGATAGGGTGAGATGGGCTGAGGGTGGGTTGTGATAGGTGGGGATGCTGAGAGGGCTGAGGGTGGTGTATGGTGATAAGTGAGATGGGCTGAGAGGGCTGAGGGTGGTGTATGGTGATAGGTGGGATGGGCTGAAGTAGCTGAGGGGTAGTGTATGGTGATAGGTGGATGGGCTGAGGGGTGGTGTATGGTGATAGGTGGGATGGGCTGAGAGGGCTGAGGGTGGTGTATGGTGATAGGTGGGATGGGCTGAGAGTGGCTGAGGGGTGGTGTATGGTGATAGATGGGATGGGCTGAGAGTGGCTGAGGTGGTGTATGGTGATAGGTGGGATGGGCTGAGAGTGGCTGAGGTGTGGTATGGTGATAGGTGGGATGGGCTGAGGGGTGGTGTATGGTGATAGGTGGGATGGGCTGAGAGGCTGAGGGTGGTGTATGGTGATAGGTGGGATGGGCTGAGAGTGGCTGAGGGTGGTGTATGGTGATAGGTGGGATGGGCTGAGGGTGGTGTATGGTGATAGGTGAGATGGGCTTGGCTGAGGTGGTGTATGGTGATAGGTGGGATGGCTGAGCTGAGAGTGTGTATGGTGATAGGTGGGATGCTGAGTGGCTGAGTGTATGGTGATAGGTGGGATGGGCTGAGAGTGCTGAGGGGTGGTGTATGGTGATAGGTGGGATGGGCTGAGAGTGCTGAGGTGGTGTATGGTGATAGGTGGGATGGGCTGAGAGTGGCTGAGGGTGGTGTATGGTGATAGGTGGGATGGGCTGAGAGTGGCTGAGGGGTGGTGTATGGTGATAGGTGGGATGGGCTGAGGGGTGGTGTATGGTGATAGGTGGGATGGGCTGAGAGTGGCTGAGGGTGGTGTATGGTGATAGGTGGGATGGGCTGAGGGCTGGGTGGTGTATGGTGATAGTGGGATGGGCTGAGGGTGGTGTATGGTGATAGGTGGGATGGGCTGAGAGAGGCTGAGGAGTGGTGTATGGTGATAGGTGAGATGGGCTGAGGGTGGTGTGATGGTGATAGGTGGGATGGGCTGAGAAGAGTGGCTGAGGGTGGTGTATGGTGATAGATCGGGGTGGGCTGAGGGTGGTGTTGGTGATAGGTCGGGATGGGCTGAGGGGTGGTGTATGGTGATAGGTGGGATGGGCTGAGAGTGGCTGAGGGTGGTGTATGGTGATAGAGTGGGATGGGCTGAGAGTGGCTGAGGGGTGGTGTATGGTGATAGGTGGGATGGGCTGAGAGTGGCTGAGGGGTGGTGTATGGTGATAGGTGGGATGGGCTGAGAGTGGCTGAGGTGGTGTATGGTGATAGGTGGGATGGGCTGAGGGGTGGTGTATGGTGATAGATGAGATGGGCTGAGTCTGAGGTGGTGTATGGTGATAGGTGGGATGGGCTGAGAGTGGCTGAGGGGTGGTGTATGGTGATAGGTGGGATGGGCTGAGGTGTGTGGTGATAGGTGGGATGGGCTGAAGTAGCTGAGGGGTAGTGTATGATACTGGGTGAGGGGTGGTGTTGGTGATAGGTGGGATGGGCTGAGAGTGGCTGAGGGTGGTGTATGGTGATAGATGGGATGGGCTGAGGGTGGTGTATGGTGATAGGTGGGATGGGCTGAGGGTGGTGTATGGTGATAGGTGGGATGGGCTGAGAGGGGCTGAGGGGTGGTGTATGGTGATAGGTGGGATAGGGCTGAGGGGTGGTGATGGTGATAAGTGGATGGGCTGAGAGTGGCTGAGGGTGGTGTATGGTGATAGGTGGGATGGGCTGAGAGGGCTGAGGGTGGTGTATGGTGATAGAGTGGGATGGGCTGAGGGGTGGTGTATGGTGATAGATGGGATGGTTGAGAGTGGCTGAGGTGGTGTATGGTGATAGGTGGATGGGCTGAGAGGGGCTGAGGGGTGGTGTATGGTGATAGATGGGATGGGCGATCTGAGGGGTGGTGTATGGTGATAGGTGGGATGGGCTGAGGGGTGGTGTATGGTGATAGGTGGGATGGGCTGAGAGTGGCTGAGGGGTGGTGTATGGTGATAGGTGGGATGGGCTGAGAGGGCTGAGGGTGGTGTATGGTGATAGGTGGGATGGGCTGAGGGTGGTGTATGGTGATAGGTGGGATGGGCTGAGAGGGCTGAGGGTGGTGTATGGTGATAGGTGGGATGGGCTGAGAGGGGCTGAGGGGTGGTGTATGGTGATAGGTGGGATGGGCTGAGGGTGGTGTATGGTGATAGGTGGGATGGGCTGAGAGTGGCTGAGGGTGGTGTATGGTGATAGGTGGGATGGACTGAGTGGCTGAGGGTGGTGTATGGTGATAGGTGGGATGGGCTGAGAGTGGCTGAGGGTGGTGTATGGTGATAGGTGGGATGGGCTGAGGGGTGGTGTATGGTGATAGGTGGGATGGGCTGAGAGGGCTGAGGGTGGTATGGTGATGGAGGGATGGGCTGAGAGTCTGAGGGTGGTGTATGGTGATAGGTGGATGGGCTGAGGTGAGTGTATGGTGATAGTGAGTGGCTGAGGGTGGTGTATGGTGATAGGTGGGATGGGCTGAGAGGGCTGAGGGTGGTGTATGGTGATAGGTGGGATAGAGGGCTGAGGTGGTGTATGGTGATAGAGTGGGATGGGCTGAGGGTGGTGTATGGTGATAGGTGGGATGGGCTGAGAGTGGCTGAGGGGTGGTGTATGGTGATAGGTGGGATGGGCTGAGGGGCTAGGGTGTATAGGTGATAGGTGATGGATGGGCTGAGTAGTGTGGTAGATGGGTGGTGATGGTGATAGGGATGGGTGGATAGGGGCTGAGGGGTGGTGTATGGTGATAGGTGGTGATGGGCTGAGGGTGGTGTATGGTGATAGGTGGATGGGCTGAGGCAGTGGTGTATGGTGATAGTGGGATGGGCTGAGAGGGGTAGGGGTGTATGGTGATAGGTGGGATGGGCTGAGGGATGTGGTGTATGGTGATAGGTGGGATAGGCTGAGGGTGGTGTATGGTGATAGGTGGGATGGGCTGAGAGTGGCTGAGGGGTGGTGTATGGTGATAGGTGGGATGGGCTGAGGGTGGTGTATGGTAGATAGGTGGGATGGGCTGAGAGTGGCTGAGGGGTGGTGTATGGTGATAGGTGGGGATGGGCTGAGAGTGGCTGAGGGGTGGTGTATGGTGATAGGTGGGATGGGCTGAGAGGGGCTGAGGTGGTGTATGGTGATAGGTGGGATGGGCTGAGGGTGGTGTATGGTGATAGGTGGGATGGGCTGAGGGCTGAGGGTGTATGGTGATAGGTGGGATGGGCTGAGGGGTGAGGTGGTGTTGGTGATAGTGGATGGGCTGAGGTGGTGTATGGTGATAGGTGGGATGGGCTGAGAGTGGCTGAGGGTGGTGTATGGTGATAGGTGGGATGGGCTGAGAGGTGGCTGAGGGTGGTGTATGGTGATAGGTGGGATGGGCTGAGGTGGTGTATGGTGATAGGTGGGATGGGCTGGGGTGGTGTATGGTGATAGGTGGGATGGGCTGAGAGTGGCTGAGGGGTGAGTGTATGTTGATAGTGGGATGGGCTGAGAGGGCTGAGGGTGGTGTATGGTGATAGGTGGGATGGGCTGAGAGGGGCTGAGGGGTGGTGTAGATGTGAGATGGGCTGAGAGTGGCTGAGGGTGTCTATGGTGATAGGTGGGATGGGCTGAGAGGCTGAGGGGTGGTGTATGGTGATAGGTGGATGGGCTGAGAGTGGCTGAGGGGTGGTGTATGGTGATAGATGGGATGGGCTGAGTGGCTGAGGGTGGTGTATGGTGATAGGTGGGATGGGCTGAGAGTGGCTGAGGGGTGGTGTATGGTGATAGGTGGGATGGGCTGAGGGTGGTGTATGGTGATAGGTGGATGGGCTGAGAGTGGCTGAGGGGTGGTGTATGGTGATAGGTGGGATGGGCTGAGGGGTGGTGTATGGTGATAGGTGGGATGGGCTGAGAGTGGCTGAGGGTGGTGTATGGTGATAGGTGGGATGGGCTGAGAGGGGGTGGTGTATGGTGATAGGTGGGATGGGCTGAGAGTGGCTGAGGGGTGGTGTATGGTGATAGGTGGGATGGGCTGAGAGGGCTGAGGGTGGTGTATGGTGATAGGTGGGATGGGCTGAGAGTGGCTGAGGGTGGTGTATGGTGATAGGTGGGATGGGCTGAGAGTGGCTGAGGGTGGTGTATGGTGATAGATGGGATGGGCTGAGGGGTGAGTGTATGGTGATAGGTGGGATGGGCTGAGAGTGGCTGAGGGGTGGTGTATGGTGATAGGTGGGATGGGCTGAGGGGTGGTGTATGGTGATAGGTTGGATGGGCTGAGAGTGGCTGAGGGTGGTGTATGGTGATAGGTGGGATGGGCTGAGGGTGGTGTATGGTGATAGGTGGGATGGGCTGAGAGTGGCTGAGGGGTGGTGTATGGTGATAGGTGGGATGGGCTGAGAGTGGCTGAGGGTGGTGTATGGTGATAGATGGGATGGGCTGAGGGTGGTGTATGGTGATAGGTGGGATGGGCTGAGAGTGGCTGAGGGTGGTGTATGGTGATAGGTGGGATGGGCTGAGTGGCTAGGGGGTGGTGTATGGTGATAGATGGGATGAGCTGAGAGGGCTGAGGGTGGTGTAGTGGTGATAGGTGGGATGGGCTGAGGGTGGTGTATGGTGATAGGTGGGATGGGCTAAGAGTGGCTGAGGGTGGTGTATGGTGATAGGTGGGATGGGCTGAGAGTGGCTGAGGTGGTGTATGTGATAGGTGGGATGGGCTGAGGGTGGTGTATGGTGATAGGTGGGATGGGCTGAGAGTGGCTGAGGGGGTGGTGTATGGTGATAGGTGGGATGGGCTGAGAGTGGCTAAGGGTGGTGTATGGTGATAGATGGGATGGGCTGAGAGGGGCTGAGGGGTGGTGTATGGTGATAGGTGGGATGGGCTGAGAGGGGCTGAGGGGTGGTGTATGGTGATAGGTGGGATGGGCTGAGAGTGGCTGAGGGGTGGTGTGTGGTGATAGGTGGGATGGGCTGAGAGGGGCTGAGGGGTGCTGTGGTGATAGGTGGGATGGGCTGAGGGTGGTGTATGGTGATAGGTGGGGATGGGCTGAGAGTGGCTGAGGGGTGGTGTATGGTGATAGGTGGGATGGGCTGAGGGGTGGTGTATGGTGATAGGTGGGATGGGCTGAGGGGTGGTGTATGGTGATAGATGGGATGGGCTGAGAGTGGCTGAGGGGTGGTGTATGGTGATAGGTGGGATGGGCTGAGAGTGGCTGAGGGGTGGTGTATGGTGATAGGTGGGATGGGCTGAGAGGGGCTGAGGGGTGGTGTATGGTGATAGGTGGGATGGGCTGAGGGGTGGTGTATGGTGATAGATGGGATGGGCTGAGGGGTGGTGTATGGTGATAGGTGGGATGGGCTGAGAGGGGCTGAGGGGGTGGTGTGGTGATAGGTGGGATGGGCTGAGGGGTGGTGTATGGTGATAGGTGGGATGGGCTGAGAGTGGCTGAGGGTGGTGTATGGTGATAGGTGGGATGGGCTGAGAGTGGCTGAGGGGTGGTGTATGGTGATAGGTGGGATGGGCTGAGAGTGGCTGAGGTGGTGTTGGTAGATAGGTGGATGGGCTGAGAGGGCTGAGGGGTGGTGTATGGTGATAGGTGGGATGGGCTGAGAGTGGCTGAGGGGTGGTGTATGGTGATAGGTGGGATGGGCTGAGAGGGGGCTGAGGGGTGGTGTATGGTGATAGGTGGGATGGGCTGAGGGGTGGTGTATGGTGATAGGTGGGATGGGCTGAGAGGCTGAGGGTTGGTGTATGGTGATAGGTGGGATGGGCTGAGGGTGGTGTATGGTGATAGGTGGGATGGGCTGAGAGTGGCTGAGGGGTGGTGTATGGTGATAGGTGGGATGGGCTGAGAGTGGCTGAGGGGTGGTGTATGGTGATAGATGGGATGGGCTGAGGGGTGGTGTATGGTGATAGGTGGGATGGGCTGAGAGTGGCTGAGGGGTGGTGTATGGTGATAGGTGGGATGGGCTGAGAGTGGCTAAGGGGTGGTGTATGGTGATAGATGGGATGGGCTGAGAGGGGCTGAGGGGTGGTGTATGGTGATAGGTGGGATGGGCTGAGAGGGGCTGAGGGGTGGTGTATGGTGATAGGTGGGATGGGCTGAGAGGGGCTGAGGGGGTGGTCTGTGGTGATAGGTGGGATGGGCTGAGAGTGGCTGAGGGGTGGTGTATGGTGATAGGTGGGAAGGGCTGAGGGGTGGTGTATGGTGATAGGTGGGAAGGGCTGAGGGGTGGTGTATGGTGATAGGTGGGATGGGCTGAGAGTGGCTGAGGGGTGGGATTAAAGAGATTCTGTTCGGTAACGTGTTATTGTTATGTGATTGCTGTATATAAAAGTACCATCTATGTAAAATGTTTATGTGAAATGTATGTATATGTAGCATTTCAGCTGTAAAAACAAACACATATATTTGTGTCCTCCGAAGAGGGTGGGTTAGTAATAATACAACAACAAAAAGAGGTTGTTCACGCTTACGCTGTTCACGGTTACGCTGCTTACGCTGTTCACGCTTACGCTGTTCACGGTTACGCTGTTCACGGTTACGTTGTTCACGGTTACGCTGTTCACGGTTACGCTGTTCACGGTTACGCTGTTCACGGTTACGCTGTTCACGGTTACGCTGTTCACGGTTACGCTGCTTACGCTGTTCACGGTTACGTTGTTCACGGTTACGCTGTTCACGGTTACGCTGTTCACGGTTACGCTGCTTACGCTGTTCACGGTTACGTTGTTCACGGTTACGCTGTTCACGGTTACGCTGTTCACGGTTACGCTGTTCACGGTTACGCTGTTCACGGTTACGCTGTTCACGGTTACGCTGTTCACGCTTACGCTGTTCACGGTTACGCTGCTTACGCTGTTCACGGTTACGTTGTTCACGGTTACGCTGTTCACGGTTACGCTGTTCACGGTTACGCTGTTCACGGTTACGCTGTTCGCGCTTACGCTGTTCACGGTTACGCTGTTCGCGCTTACACTGTTCATGGTTACGCTGCTTACGCTGTTCACGGTTACGCTGTTCACGCTTACGCTGTTCACGGTTACGCTGTTCACGGTTACGTTGTTCACGGTTACGTTGTTCACGGTTACGCTGTTCACGGTTACGTTGTTCACGGTTACGCTGTTCACGGTTACGTTCACGCTTACGCTGTTCACGCTTACGTTGTTCACGCTTACGTTGTTCACGGTTACGCTGTTCACGCTTACGCTGTTCACGGTTACGCTGTTCGAGCTTACGCTGTTCACGGTTACGCTGTTCACGCTTACACTGTTCACGGTTACGCTGCTTACGCTGTTCACGGTTACGTTGTTCACGGTTACGCTGCTTACGCTGTTCACGGTTACGTTGTTCACGGTTACGCTGTTCACGGTTACACTGTTCACTGTTACGCTGTTCACGCTTACGCAATGAAACTAGACCAACCTTTTGATCCACCAACACCCTCTTACCTGGTTGAACCCCTCTTGCCCCCCTCCCTCGGGGAAGCCCAGACTGAGAGCGTTCATTTCCCCCTCCAGGAGAAGCCGAACCCCCTGGAAGCCCCCCGTCACCGGAGACATCAGCTCTTCCAAGATGGACGCCAGGTACGGAGACACGTTCTCACTGCAGAACTTTACTGCCGGGTCACTGACAGAGGCTATGGGGACGGAGACACGGAACAACGGATGTGAATGTTATGGGAATGGTTTTACAAGTTTAGATATAGTAACAACATGTCGGCTCCTCACAACTACTGTCCCAATAACTGTTGCTTTTTCATTCATTCAGTTCCCACAATATCCTATCTTGGATCCTAACGTGTTAAATCTTTGTTACTCTCTCCTTTACACCACAATTCATTCTTGACCCATTCTTGACCCATTCTTGACCCATTCTTGACCCATTCTTGACCCAGGCTACTCCATCTGTAGATCCCCATCATCGTACTGCACCTTGTAGCTTGGCCTGTAGGAAGGCTCTAGAACTGGCTATCTGGTCCATATCAGAGCGAACCAGAGCTTCCTGAGACCTGGCTGTCTCTTTACACTCCTCCTTCAGAACCTTCAGACCCTCCCTCAGCTGGTCCTGGACCAGATGGTACGCGGCGTCCAACGTCTGGGGGGGACAACAGAACACAGCTGAGTACAGCATTATATAGACCCTCTGTTAGCTGATCCAGGACCAGCTTATAGAAGCTGCCTCAATGTCTGAGCATCGGGGGAATAGAGCAGAGATCACTACAGGACTACAGAACTCAGAGCTGAAGAACCAGTTCACTATAGCATTACTGAAGGACTTTCTGAATAAAGGACAGTTCTGAGATGTTCAGTGACTCACAGAGAACCAAACCCTCTTCCTCTCTGCTTTCTTCCCCTTTAGTCTGGTCAGAAGTTCTGTCTGTAGAGAGGGTAGAAGCTCCTCCAAAACCAAATTGGTTAGGACCTGGAATACAGAAAGCCAAGATGAGTTACAGCATACTGTGATCTGGACACAGTCCTGATCTACTTTACTACACAGCTGTAAGACAATGATACACACTACTGATCTACTGATCTACTGGTCTACTGATCTACTGATCTACTGGTCTACTGATCTACTGGTCTACTGATCTACTGGTCTACTGGTCTACTGATCTACTGATCTACTGGTCTACTGATCTACTGATCTACTGAGCTACTGGTCTACTGATCTACTGGTCTACTGATCTACTGGTCTACTGATCTACTGGTCTACTGGTCTACTGAGCTACTGATCTACTGGTCTACTGGTCTACTGATCTACTGATCTACTGGTCTACTGATCTACTGATCTACTGGTCTACTGATCTACTGATCTACTGAGCTACTGGTCTACTGATCTACTGGTCTACTGATCTACTGGTCTACTGATCTACTGGTCTACTGGTCTACTGAGCTACTGATCTACTGGTCTACTGGTCTACTGATCTACTGATCTACTGGTCTACTGATCTACTGGTCTACTGATCTACTGGTCTACTGGTCTACTGATCTACTGATCTACTGGTCTACTGATCTACTGATCTACTGAGCTACTGGTCTACTGATCTACTGGTCTACTGATCTACTGGTCTACTGATCTACTGGTCTACTGGTCTACTGAGCTACTGATCTACTGGTCTACTGGTCTGCTGATCTACTGATCTACTGGTCTACTGATCTACTGGTCTACTGATCTACTGATCTACTGGTCTACTGATCTACTGGTCTACTGATCTACTGGTCTACTGATCTACTGGTCTACTGATCTACTGATCTACTGGTCTACTGATCTACTGGTCTACTGATCTACTGATCTACTGATCTACTGGTCTACTGATCTACTGATCTACTGGTCTACTGATCTACTGGTCTACTGATCTACTGATCTACTGGTCTACTGATCTACTGGTCTACTGATCTACTGGTCTACTGATCTACTGATCTACTGGTCTACTGATCTACTGGTCTACTGATCTACTGATCTACTGATCTACTGGTCTACTGATCTACTGATCTACTGGTCTACTGATCTACTGGTCTACTGATCTACTGATCTACTGGTCTACTGATCTACTGGTCTACTGATCTACTGGTCTACTGATCTACTGGTCTACTGATCTACTGATCTACTGGTCTACTGATCTACTGGTCTACTGATCTACTGGTCTACTGATCTACTGGTCTACTGATCTACTGATCTACTGGTCTACTGATCTACTGGTCTACTGATCTACTGGTCTACTGATCTACTGGTCTACTGATCTACTGATCTACTGGTCTACTGATCTACTGGTCTACTGATCTACTGGTCTACTGATCTACTGATCTACTGGTCTACTGATCTACTGATCTACTGGTCTACTGATCTACTGGTCTACTGATCTACTGGTCTACTGGTCTACTGATCTACTGGTCTACTGATCTACTGAGCTTATTGTTAACAACTTTGAATCCACATCCTGCTATAAACGTCTTTCCTTTGTTTCTTTGTGATGAGACATGCAGAGAGACTGCTGTCCAACCCAAACAATGTCTGAGTCTGAAGCAGAAGTGTTTCCTGGTCTCTGACTGAGCTTTCTTAGTTAGACCAACCGGTAATCAGCTCTTTGTTTAACGCACACACACACACACACACACACACACACACACACACACAGAGGAGCTTCCTCTGTTCTGATGAGACAGACAAAGGTCTACTATGGTGTTCATGCTGGCATGTTATCACAGGACAACTAATAGTTCCCTGGTTAGTCTATTCTAAGAAAATAGGACTGGTTCCCTGTTTATACCCGACTCTGGTTCCCTGTTTATACCCGACTCTGGTTCCCTGTTTATACCCGACTCTGGTTCCCTGTTTATACCCGACTCTGGTTCCCTGTTTATACCCGACTCTGGTTCCCTGTTTATACCCGACTCTGGTTCCCTGTTTATACCCGACTCTGGTTCCCTGTTTATACCCGACTCTGGTTCCCTGTTTATACCCGACTCTGGTTCCCTGTTTATACCCGACTCTGGTTCCCTGTTTATACCCGACTCTGGTGCCTTGTTTATACCTGACTCTGGTTCCCTGTTTATACCCGACTCTGGTGCCTTGTTTATACCTGACTCTGGTTCCCTGTTTATACCCGACTCTGGTGCCTTGTTTATACCCGACTCTGGTGCCTTGTTTATACCCGACTCTGGTGCCTTGTTTATACCTGACTCTGGTGCCTTGTTTATACCCGACTCTGGTACCTTGTTTATACCTGACTCTGGTGCTCTGTTTGCCCTGTTTATACCTGATTCTGGTGCCCTGTTTATACCCGTCTCTGGTGCCCTTTTTGCTCTGTTTATACCCGACTCTGGTACCCTGTCTATACCTGACTCTGGTGAATGTGTGAATGAGACTATCCTAAACCATATAAACTGGAATAACTATTTCAGTAACGGGTGCAATAAATCCAACTAACAGATTGGATCAGTTTATACAAAAAATGTATGTTATTTATCTTTATGGATGAATCTATCAATGTACATGCAAAAACACAGATATTGAAACAAACAATTCAAAAAATCTAACTGCAATAGAGCATGCTGGGAAATGTGATAATGCTGGGCGTGGTTTAGCAAACCATCAACATTCTGATTGCTTGGGAGACAACCTCACTTGGGATTTGAACTCACAAGCTCTCAGTTGCCAATAACCTGAATGACCTGCTACGCCACTGGATCTGTGGGTATGATAGAGATTGTTAAAAGATTAGAACCAATAGACATTCTGTCATTTGTCCCTTTGGGGGAAACTTTTGGTTGCCACATTGAACCATTAAATATTCTAGAACCTTTTCACAAGGAAACTTTGTGGGTTCTTTGTTTTGTCCCTGTAGGGGAACCCTTTTGAGTTCCAATTAGAACCCTCTCAGGAAGAACCCTCTGGTTCCAGGTAGAACCAGTGCCTTCAGAAAGTATTCACACCCCTTGACTTTTTCCACATTTTGTTGTGTTACAGCCTGAATTTAAAATGGATTAAATTGAGATTTTGTGTCACTGGCCTACACACAATACCCCATAATGTCAAAGTGGAATTATCTTTTTAGAAATGTTTACAAATTAATTAAAATTTAAAAGCTGAAATGTCTTGAGTCAATAAGTATTCAACCCCTTTGTTATGTCAAGCCTAAATAAGTTCAGGAGTGAAAATGTGCTCAACAAGTCACATGTGTGCAATAATAATGCTTACATTTTTTTTAATGACTACCTCATCTCTGTATCCCACACATACATTTATCTGTAAGGTCCCTCAGTTGAGCAGTGAATTTCAAACATATATTCAACCACAAAGACCAGGGAGATTTTCCAATGCCTTGCAAAGAAGGTCACCTATTGAAAAAAAGCAGACATTGAATATCGCTTTGAGCATGGTGAAGTTATTAATTACACTGTGGATGGTGTATCAATACACCCAGTCACTACAAAGATACAGGCGTCCGTCCTAACTCAGTTTGCCGGAGAGGAAGGAAACCGCTCAGGGATTTCACCATGAGGCCAATGATGACTTTAAAACAGTTACAGAGTTTTTAATGGCTGTGATAGGAGAAAACTGAGGATGGATCAACAACATTGTAGTTACTCCACAATACTAACCTAAATGACAGAGTGAAAAGAAGGAAGCCTGTACAGAATAAAAATATTCCAAAACATGCATCCTGTTTGCAATAAGGCACTAAAGTAAAACTGCAAACAAATGTGGCAAAGAAATTAACTTTATGTCCTGAATACAAAGCGTTATGTTTGGGGCAAATCCAACACAACACATCACTGCGTACCACACTTCATATTTTCAATTATTGTGGTGGCTGAATCATGTTATGGGTATACTTGTCATTGGCAAGGAGTAGGGAGTTTTTCAGGATAAAAATAAACGGAATAGAGCTAAGCACAGGCAAAACCCTAGAGGAAAACCAGGTTCGGTCTGCTTTCCAACAGACACTGAGAGACAAATTCACCTTTCAGCAGGACACAATAACCTAAAGCACGAAGCCAAATATACACTGGAGTTGAAAATCTATGGCAAGACTTGAAAATGGCTGTCTAGCAATGATCAACAACCAACTCTACAATTGAAGAATGTAAAAAATAATAATGTGCAAATATTGTACAATCCAGGTTTGGTCTTGTAGCCCATTCCAGCCTTGTGTAGGTCTACAATCTTGTCCCTGACATCCTTGGAGAGCTCTTTGGTCTTGGCCATGGTGGAGAGTTTGGAATCTGATTGATTGATTGCTTCTGTGGACAGGGGTCTTTTATACAGGTAACAAGCTGAGATTAGGAGCACTCCCTTTAAGAGTGTGCTCCTAATCTCAGCTCGATTACCTGTATAAAAGACACCTGGGAAGCCAGAAATCTTTCTGATTGAGAGGGGGTCAAATACTTATTTCCCTCATTCAAATGCAAATCAAATTTATAACATTTTGACATGCGTTTTCTGGATTTTTTTGTTGTTATTCTGTCTCTCACTGTTTAAATAAACCTACATTAAAATTATAGACTGATCATTTCTTTGTCAGTGGGCAAACATACAAAATATGCAGGGGATCAAATACTTTTTTCCCTCACTGTACAATACCAGTCAAAAATTTGGACACACCTACTCATTCCAGGGTTTTTCTTAATTTGTACTATTTTCTACATTTTAGAATAATAGCAAGCTCGACAGGTTCCCGCGCCTCAGCAGAGGTGACTGGCCCCCGGGTCTCAGGAAAAGCGACTGTTCTGCCCGTGGTCCTCGGGACCGTCCCTCTGGTCGGCGTCGTCCTGCGGCTCCTCAGCTGGCTCGACAGGCTCCCGTGCCTCGGCTGGTTCGACAGGTTCCCGTGCCTCGGCTGGTTCGACAGGTTCCCGTGCCTCGGCTGGTTCGACAGGTTCCCGTGCCTCGGCTGGTTCGACAGGTTCCCGTGCCTCGGCTGGTTCGACAGGTTCCCGTGCCTCGGCTGGTTCGACAGGTTCCCATGCCTCGGCTGGTTCGACAGGTTCCGTGCCTCGGCTGGTTCGACAGGTTCCCGTGCCTCGGCTGGTTCGACAGGTTCCCGCGCCTCGGCTGGTTCGACAGGTTCCCGTGCCTCGGCTGGTTCCCGCGCCTCGGCTGGTTCCCGCGCCTCGGCTGGTTCCCGCGCCTCGGCTGGTTCCCGCGCCTCGGCTGGTTCGACAGGCTCCCGTGCCTCGGCTGGTTCCCGCGCCTCGGCTGGTTCGACAGGTTCCCGTGCCTCAGCAGAAGCGACCGTCTCCCGGGTCTCAGGAGAAGCGACTTATCCGCCCCTGGTCCTCGTGACCGTCCCGCTGGTCGGCGTCAGGGGGGGTACTGTCATGTCTACTCCCACTCCCCCTCTCCGGTTCTCGAGGTCGCCAGTTGACTGTTCATTACCTTCTTCTTCTTCTGTGGATTTTATGGCGGACTACATCCAAAAGTTGTATTTCCGCCACCAACTGGACAGTTTGAAACCAAAAATAAAATGTTAATAAATAAATCCATACTTAATAGTGATCTAACAATCCACCCTAATTAAAATAGTACAATGCCAAAACAAACAAAACTCCCACTTCCTCCTTCTTTTAGTTCTCCATATCTCCCTTCTCAGGCTCGAAGCTTTTGCATATATTCCATGTAACTCCTTTCCTTTCAGCCCCAGGAACCGCTCCGCCGCAATCACATATCTTTTCTCCACCTTGGCTGTGCAATTTATCGCTAAAGGCCACAAAGTCCACCTTTTTAACCTTTAAAATGTCAGGATCCCCTTGGTGAAAGCCAAGGCCTATCCACCACCATGGACTCTTCAGGAGCTCCATTCAAACCCTCAACCCTTTTAACAGCTGCTGCATATGAAATGCTCTGGACAGCCCTGACTTTGGCCACCTCATTTCACCTTTGTGGGACATTCAGAAGACGTGGCTTCATGGTTCCCACCGCAATTGTCACATTTTCTTCACTTTTATAACACATAATATGATATTTTCCACATCTTGGACATCTCGGCTTCTCCCTTCTGCAAACACTTGAAACATGACCAAAAGCTTTACAGTGATCACACTGCATTGGTCTTGGGATAAATGCTCTGACTCTGTAGTTAATATACCGTAACTGCACTTGAGTAGGGAGAGAGTCCATTTAAAAAAACTAAAGAACAGACTTTTTCTCCATTCACCACCCGATTCACCCGACGTGCTTCAATCACTCCAAATCAACTTCCCAGGAAACGGCAGATATAACCCCCTTGAGGGGTGCCCTGTTCCGAAGCGACACACACACAACACTTCAGACTTCGATTAAGACACAACGCACGTTCCTTCTGATCCACAGAATCACAAACAATCTAAACAAGCACGCCTCTCGTGATCCTCACATCCTTCACTTTACCCAGCACTCTCTCCACCAGCTTGGATAACTCAAATGGTTTCTTTACCCAGCATTCTCTCCACCAGCTTGGATAACTCAAATGGTTTCTTTGCTGTACCTATGTTATATCGGAAAAAGTCTTAAATTCTTGGTTAAAAACAAGTTATCATCCAATAGGCTTTGATTACATTTCCAATATCCTCAACCCATGTGGAAATTCTGTAAGAGTTACGTATATGCCAATTATTTGATGGTCCGACCGCATTCTGTCTCCTATCAACACTTTTTAAACTTTTGGTGCCAGCGAGAATAACAAAATAAAGTAGTCAAGATGCTTGAGGGTCGCTAGCATTAGTGCATCATATTAGGATAACGTTGTGCAATCATTTGGGACATGTAGCCTATTTGAATCATTATGGAACTCAGACCACACGTAGCAGGTTAAACCTATAGATATATTCTATTGAATATTCTGAACCCGTTCTATCTATATACACTGAGTGTACAAAACATTAGGTATACCTGCTTTTTCCATGATATTGACTGACCAAGTGAATCCAGGTGAAAGCTATGATCCCTTATTGATGTCACTTGATAAATCCACTTCAATCAGTGTAGATGAAGGGGAGGTGACAGGTTAAAGAAGGATTGTTAAGCCTTGTGACAGTTGAGACATCGATTGTGTATGTGTGCCATTCAGGGTGAATGGGAAAAACAAAAGATATAAGTGCTTTTGAACAGGGTAAGGTAGTAGGTGCCAGGCGCACCAGTTTGAGAGTCAAGAACTGCAACGTTGCTGGGTTTTTCACTCTTAACAGTTTCCCGTGTGTATCAAGAATGGTCCACCCCCAAAAGGACATCCAGCCAACTTGACACAACTGTGGGAAACATAGGAGTCAACATGGGCCAGCATCCCTGTGGAACGAGTCCATGCCCTGATGAATTAAGGCTGTTCTGAGGGCAAAAGGGGGTGTAACTCAACATTAGGAAGATGTTCCTAATGTTTTGTACACTCATTGTATTTCCTGGGCCAAGGGGCTTTAGTCACTGTAAGCCCCTGAATCAATCTGGTCCTGTTCAAAAGAGTAGGCTACTTATTTGTGTCATATAAAAAAATATGTTGCTTATGTCTCCAGTCATATAAAGCGTAGTAGTATTGCATTAAATGTGTTTATAAAAGGCCAAAAGAGAGATGAAGCGTCTCTGATTGGCCTGCTCCGTGTCACTACGCGCTCAGGCATGCGTTGTTCAGAGCTGTCTGTTTTGCTAACAGTGATTTGAGTTATATTATTAGCCTAAATGATGACTATTTATTATTATGCAATCTACTACATCACATTAGGAATAGTAGCCCTTCTAACATTAGTCTGCCAATGTGATGATAGATGCATGCAACGCTTTATTAGAAAGGTGCCGTTCCACAAGTAAATGAGTACATTTATGATGAGGTTGAGTAGTGGTTAACATTGTATATGCCGTTCCACAGAACTTTAAACCTAATTTTGCGGTGATAATTAATAGCTAATATTAATAATATTGCAGTGATAATTAATGGCTAATATTAATAGTATTGCGGTGATAATGGCTAATATTAATAATATTGCAGTGATAATTAATGGCTAATATTAATAGTATTGCGGTGATAATGGCTAATATTAATAATATTGCAGTGATAATTAATGGCTAATATTAATAATATTGCGGTGATAATTAATGGCTAATATTAATAATTTGCGGCGATAATTAATGGCTAATATTAATAATATTGCGGCGATAATTAATGGCTAATATTAATAATATTGCAGTGATAATTAATGGCTAATATTAATAATATTGCGGCGATAATTAATGGCAAATATTAATATAATATTAGATTTTCTGTGTTCACAACAATGCTTAAACCAAATCAGGGGATGACTTTTGAGGTCTGGGAAAAATCAAAGAAACTTTGAGTGTAGTTGCTCTTTAATTCAGTGAGCGTTCCCTGCTGCACTGTTGTTTGGTTAGCGGGTTTTCTGTAGCATAGTAAGCACACATGTGACAAGTTCGCAAATTAAATGACCACTGGACAGCGAAAATGAATAAATTAACCTTTATTTATTGTAATTTGAATTAGTTTGTGGTAGTTAAGTGTTGTTAGATTTCATACTGTAGCTACCTCAATCGTTATTTCAAATAATTTTAACTTCACAGCATTTGCTTGCTAGCGGAAATGTAGCTAGCTAGCAGGCTCAGCTAAATAAACATCCCCCTAGATACAGCCACGTATCAGAGTCACGTCATGAGATTTGTAAATGAAAGCGGTATATAATAATACGAATCGAATGGAGTTTCCCATTTCCCCATTTAAGGCCTTTTCTCACTGCATTGTTCATTGCCCCAGGCTATCTTAGCCCAGACTAAAACTGGCCCTGGGCTAGCTTATCCTGTGTTCACACATGCATTTGTTAACCCTGGGCTATTTTATTTTATTTATTTTATTTCACCTTTATTTAACCAGGTAAGCCAGTTGAGAACAAGTTCTCATTTACAACTGCGACCTGGCCAAGATAAAGCAAAGCAGTGCGATAAAAACAACAACACAGAGTTACATATGGGGTACAAAAACATAAAGTCAAAAAAATACAACAGAAAATATATATACAGTGTGTGCAAATGTAGCAAGTTATGGAGGTAAGGCAATAAATAGGCTATAGTGCAAAATAATTATAATTAGTATTAACACTGGAATGCTAGATGTGCAAGAGATTATGTGCAAATAGAGATACTGGGGTGCAAAATGAGCAAAATAAATAACAATATAGGGATGAGGTAGTTGGGTGGGCTAATTTCAGATGGGCTGTGTACAGGTGCAGTGATCGGTAAGGTGCTCTGACAACTGATGCTTAAAGTTAGTGAGGGAGATAAGAGTCTCCAGCTTCAGAGATTTTTGCAGTTCGTTCCAGTCATTGGCAGCAGAGAACTGGAAGGAATGGCGGCCAAAGGAGGTGTTGGCTTTGGGGATGACCAGTGAGATATACCTGCTGGAGCGCAGACTACGGGTGGGTGTTGCTATGGTGACCAACGAGCTAAGATAAGGCGGGGATTTGCCTAGCAGTGATTTATAGATGGCCTGGAGCCAGTGGGTTTGGCGACGAATATGTAGTGAGGACCAGCAAGAGTGTACAGGTCACAGTGGCGGGTAGTGTATGGGGCTTTGGAGACAAAACGGATGGCACTGTGATAGACTACATCCAATTTGCTGAGTAGAGTGTTGAAGGCTATTTTGTAAATGAAGTCAAGGATCGGTAGGATAGTCAGTTTTACGAGGGCATGTTTGGCAGCATTAGTGAAGGAGGCTTTGTTGCGAAATAGGAAGCCGATTCTAGATTTAACTTTTTATTGGAGATTCTTAATGTGAGTCTGGAAGGAGAGTTTACATTCTAACCAGACACCTAGGTATTTGTAGTTGTCCACATACTCTAGGTCAGACCCGTCGAGAGTAGTGATTCTAGTCGGGTGGGCGGGTGCCAGCAGCGTTCGATTGAAGAGCATGCATTTAGTTTTACTAGTGTTTAAGAGCAGTTGGAGGCTACTGAAGGAGTGTTGTATGGCATTGAAGCTCGTTTGGAGGTTTGTTAACACAGTGTCCAATGAAGGGGCCAGATGTATACAAAATGGTGTCGTCTGCGTAGAGGTGGATCTGAGAGTCACCAGCAGCAAGAGCGACATCATTGATATACACGGAGAAAAGAGTCGGCCCAAGAATTTAACCCTGTGGCACACCCATAGAGACTGCCATAGGTCCAGACAACAGGCCCTCCGATTTGACACATTGAACTCTATCTGAGAAGTAGTTGGTGAACCAGGCGAGGCAGTCATTTGAGAAACCAAGGCTAAGCTGTAGCCCTGGGATAAGGATTCACACTTGTATTCCAAAGCCCTGGGCTAACGGACAAACACAGAACATGCGACCAACATTCTATCTCTGACACATGACCAAGCAATAAGATATTTATTAACACATTATTTCCTCTTGCTTCTAGCCTAGCATTTGATTTCCAACAGTGATGGTTTGTATAAACCTTGCTATCTGCCTGTCTGACCTCGGGAAACAATGTTTCACTTTTGAAATTTGATCCCTCCCCTGTACAGAGAATGCTGTGCACGAATGAGACATCAACTTTTCTGATCCAGGCGAAATCAAATCAACAATATTATTATCATGGATAGCTATATCCAATTAAGTGTCAATAGAAAAGCTATGAAAACAGATGAAGATGGAGCGTTTGCTGCCCTTCCAACTGTAGCAGCGCCCTCAGCGCCCTACTTCCTGTGGCTATGTGCAGAACGCATCACAGGCATCACAAGCATATGCTAATTAAGTGAAAGTGCAGCTGTTGTGATTGGACAGTGAAAATGTTATGCGTTTTTCTTATCCCTGTGTTCAGGAGGCTCTTATCCCTGTGTTCAGGAGGCTCTTAGCCCTGTGTTCAGGAGGCTCTTATCCCTGTGTTCAGGAGACTCTTATCCCTGTGTTCAGGAGGCTCTTAGCCCTGTGTTCAGGAGGCTCTTAGCCCTGTGTTCAGGAGGCTCTTAGCCCTGTGTTCAGGAGGCTCTTATCCCTGTGTTCAGGAGGCTCTTAGCCCTGTGTTCAGGAGGCTCTTAGCCCTGTGTTCAGGAGGCTCTTAGCCCTGTGTTCAGGAGGCTCTTATCCCTGTGTTCAGGAGGCTCTTAGCCCTGTGTTCAGGAGGCTCTTAGCCCTGTGCTCAGGAGACTCTTAGCCCTGTGTTCAGGAGGCTCTTAGCCCTGTGTTCAGGAGGCTCTTAGCCCTGTGTTCAGGAGGCTCTTAGCCCTGTGTTCAGGAGGCTCTTATCCCTGTGTTCAGGAGGCTCTTAGCCCTGTGCTCAGGAGGCTCTTAGCCCTGTGTTCAGGAGGCTCTTAGCCCTGTGTTCAGGAGGCTCTTAGCCCTGTGCTCAGGAGACTCTTATCCCTGTGTTCAGGAGGCTCTTAGCCCTGTGTTCAGGAGGCTCTTAGCCCTGTGTTCAGGAGGCTCTTAGCCCTGTGTTCAGGAGGCTCTTATCCCTGTGTTCAGGAGGCTCTTAGCCCTGTGCTCAGGAGGCTCTTAGCCCTGTGCTCAGGAGGCTCTTAGCCCTGTGCTCAGGAGGCTCTTAGCCCTGTGCTAAGGTGCTGTGTGAACGCGCCTTTAGAGTATTTCTGGTGCAGCACAGTTATCCAGATCCTGTGACCAAGGCATTTCCCAACAGACCTGCTAACTTTGTTGTTACTTTTAAAGGTTGGAACCAACATGCAGTACCTCCAGCAGGCAGAGAGGTAAAGAACCATTCGTCCACCAGCTCAGGGACAATCACAGTTCACTATTCACAGTATGTGTTATGAATGACCAAAGGGGTCTGACTTTAAAGTACAGCATCATGCGATATAGAGTCTTTATGGATGTGTTATGAATGACCGAAGCTGTCTCACGTCAAACCAAGTATTACAGGACATTGGCTGATCTTTCAGCAGTGGTGGGTGAATGTGTCAAAGACCTGACTGGGCCCAGCACCGAGCGGTACGGCTCGTTATATTGTTCTGTTAAAGACCTGACTGGGCCCAGCACCGAGCGGTACGGCTCGTTATATTGTTGTGTCAAAGACCTGACTGGGTCCAGCACCGAGCGGTATGGCTCGTTATATTGTTGTGTCAAAGACCTGACTGGGCCCAGCACCGAGCGGTACGGCTCGTTATATTGTTGTGTCAAAGACCTGACTGGGCCCAGCACCGAGCGGTACGGCTCGTTATACTGTTGTGTGTGTTTGTGTACTGAGGAACATGTAACTTGGTTCCAGAAGAAAGCCACTTTAAATGTCTTTATGTTGGGGGGCTTTCATCAAGGTGAGTGTTTCTTGGTGTAACGTCGTCCCCAGGCTATTGAACACACAGCACATATAAGCCTGGGATATCAACCATTCAGAGTTGGCCTTAGTGGGAGTGACCATTGAATTGTATGGGTGAGACCTTACTGAGTAAAGTATTTGTCATCAGGCTATGTCCTTTAAACAAAGTCATTATGGCTAAACCCTGCCCATTTCCACAATTGATCTTCTTAAAATGAGATTTTAAACCTAACCCTAACTAATGAAGGCCAAGTATGATGCGTTGGTCCACCAGAACTTCATTTGGGCGGAAGTGTCCGGCAACGAGATGAGGTGTAATGTGACTAACATGACTTCGCTTTAGAGCGTGTGTCATCCTTCAGCACAACATGTCACCCTTTATAAAGCACATGTTTATATCATATTCGACATAGTGGGTTGTTACAAAATGGGGTTATGTCACATTTGTTGTTGGAGGCCGGCATGCTAGTTGGCTGTGGCGTCATATGACTAGCTGCCCTGGATGGTTTTCACGGAAGAATACTGTACCACGTTAGCTAGCTGAATAAACTAAGTTAGTCTATTCCTAGAAAACATTGAACCGCTGTAGTTTACAAGAATTATAGTTTCTGATGTGGAAGTTGGGAGAGTTATATTTGGGTGTTTCAGTGAAACGTAAGTGAGGGAGGCCCCGCTCTCTCGCTTTCCCAGATGTTTAGTTCATTTCATTCCGATCTCCTTTGCATTATTGTAGCCATTTTCTGCAGCCTGTCAACTATTCCTCTGTCTATCCCTGTTCTCTCCTCTCCGCACAGGCTATACAAACGCATCACACCGCGTGGCTGCTGCCTCTCTAACCTGGTGGTCCCTGCACGCACCACCCACGTGGAGTTCCAGGTCTCAGGCAGCCTCTGGAACTGCCGATCTGCGGCCAACAAGGCAGAGTTAATCTCAGCCTATGCTACCCTCCAGTCCCTCGACTTCTTGGCGCTGACGGAAACATGGATTACCACTGATAACACTGCTACTCCTACTGCTCTCTCCTCGTCTCACCATGTGTTCTCGCATACCCAGAGAGCATCTGGTCAGCGCGGCGGTGGCACAGGAATCCTCATCTCTCCCAAGTGGACATTCTCTCTTTTTCCCCTGACCCATCTGTCTATCTCCTCATTTGAATTCCATGCTGTCACAGTCACTAGCCCATTCAAGCTTAACATCCTTGTCATTTATCGCCCTCCAGGTTCCCTTGGAGAGTTCATCAATGAGCTTGACGCCTTGATAAGCTCCTTTCCTGAGGATGGCTCACCCCTCACAGTTCTGGGTGACTTCAACCTCCCTATGTCTACCTTTGACTCATTTCTCTCTGCCTCCTTCTTTCCACTCCTCTTTTGACCTCACCCTCTCACCGTCCCCCCTTACTCACAAGGCAGGCAATACGCTTGACCTCATCTTTACTAGATGCTGTTCTTCTACTAATCTCACTGCAACTCCCCTCCATGTCTCCGACCACTACTTTGTATCCTTTTCTCTCTCGCTCTCCTCCAACACTACTCACTCTGCCCCTACTCAGATGGTAATGCACCGTCGCAACCTTCACTCTCTCTCTCCCACTACTCTCTCCTCTTCCATCCTATCATCTCTTCCCTCTGCTCAATCCTTCTCCCTCCAATCTCCTGATTCTGCCTCCTCAACCCTCCTCTCCTCCCTTTCTGCATCCTTTGACTCTCTATGTCCCCTATCCTCCCGGCCGGCTCGGTCCTCCCCTCCTGCTCCGTGGCTTGACGACTCATTGCGAGCTCACAGAACAAGGCTCCGGGCAGCCGAGCGGAAATGGAGGAAAACTAGACTCCCTGCGGACCTGGCATCTTTTCACTCCCTCCTCTCTACATTTTCTTCATCTGTTTCTGCTGCTAAAGCCACTTTCTACCACTCTAAATTCCAAGCATCTGCCTCTAACCCTAGGAAGCTCTTTGCCACCTTCTCCTCCCTGCTGAATCCTCCTCCCCCCTCCTCCCTCTCTGTGGATGACTTCGTCAACCATTTTGAAAAGAAGGTTGACGACATCCGATCCTCGTTTGTTAAGTCAAATGACACTGCTGGTCCTGCTCACACTACCCTACCCTATGCTTTGACTTCTTTCTCCCCTCTCTCTCCAGATGAAATCTTGCGACTTGTGACGGCCGGCCGCCCAACAACCTGCCCGCTTGACCCTATCCCCTCCTCTCTTCTCCAGACCATCTCCGGTGACCTTCTCCCTTACCTCACCTCGCTCATCAACTCATCCTTGACCGCTGGCTATGTCCCTTCCGTCTTCAAGAGAGCGAGAGTTGCACCCCCTTCTCAAAAACGAACACTCGATCCCTCTGATGTCAACAACTACAGACCAGTATCCCTTCTTTCTTTTCTCTCCAAAACTCATGAGCGTGCCGTCTTTAGCCAACTCTCTTGCTATCTCTCTCAGAATGATCTTCTTGATCCAAACCAGTCAGGTTTCAAGACTGGTCATTCAACTGAGACTGCTCTTCTCTGTGTCACGGAGGCTCTCCGCACTGCTAAAGCTAACTCTCTCTCCTCTGCTCTTGTCCTTCTAGACCTGTCTGCTGCCTTGATACTGTGAACCATCAGATCCTCCTCTCCACCCTCTCCGAGTTGGGCATCTCCGGCGCGGCTCACTCTTGGATTGCGTCCCTACCTGACCGGTCGCTCCTACCAAGTGGCGTGGCGAGAAGCTGTCTCCGCACCACGTGCTCTCACCACTGGTGTCCCCAGGGCTCAGTTCTAGGCCCTCTCCTATTCTCGCTATACACCAAGTCACTTGGCTCTGTCATATCCTCACATGGCCTCTCCTATCATTGCTACGCAGACGACACACAACTAATCTTCTCCTTTCCCCCTTCTGATAACCAGGTGGCGAATCGCATTTCTGCATGTCTGGCAGACATATCAGTGTGGATGACGGATCACCACCTCAAGCTGAACCTCGGCAAGACGGAGCTGCTCTTCCTCCCGGGGAAGGACTGCCCGTTCCATGATCTCGCCATCACTTGACAACTCCGTTGTGTCCTCCTCCCAGAGTGCAAAGAGCCTTGGCGTGACCCTGGACAACACCCTGTTGTTCTCCGCTAACATCAAGGCGGTGACCCGATCCTGTAGGTTCATGCTCTACAACATTCGGGGAGAATACGACCCTGCCTTACACAGGAAGCGGCACAGGTCCTAATCCAGGCACTTGTCATCTCCCGTCTGGATTACTGCAACTTGCTGTTGGCTGGGCTCCCTGCCTGTGCCATTAAACCCCTACAACTCATCCAGAATGCCGCAGCCCATCTGGTGTTCAACCTTCCCAAGTTCTCTCACGTCACCCCGCTCCTCCGCACACTCCACTGGCTTCCAGTTGAAGCTTGCATCTGCTACAAGACCATGGTGCTTGCCTACGGAGCTGTGAGGGGAACGGCACCTCCGTACCTTCAGGCTCTGATCAGTCCCTACACCCAAATAAGGGCATTGCGTTCATCCATCTCTGGCCTGCTGGCCCCCCTACCTCTGCGGAAGCACAGTTCCCACTCAGCCCAGTCAAAACTGTTCGCTGCTCTGGCACCCCAATGGTGGAACAAGCTCCCTCACGACGCCAGGACAGCGGAGTCACTCACCACCTTCCGGAGACACTTGAAACCCCGCCTCTTTAAGGAATACCTGGGATAGGATAAAGTAATCCTTCTACCCCCCCTTACCCCACCCCAAAGAAAGAAAAAAAATATATAATCATAATCATAATAACATATTGTAAAGTGGTTATCCCACTGGCTATAAGGTGAATGCACCAATTTGTAAGTCGCTCTGGATAAGAGCGTCTGCTAAATGACGTAAATGTAAATGTAAATTTGACATTGGTGATTATGTCACAAAGTTGTGCCACATTTATGAACCCTTTATAAAGCATGATATACGGTTATGGATACTTTGTAACACATTTAAGTAGTGCTCCTTTATCAGCTGAACGTCATTTAAAGCGGGACCGAAAGAAGATATTCTCCTCTTTTCTACTGTAGGTATGTAATAAAAAATGTGTTTATTTTCTTGTTGCTAGAGATATTCGTAAAAACCATGGAGAAAGATAGTTTTTTAACCTGCAGTACCTCACCGGACCCCTGGCTGGTCAACCTGCTTTGCAAAACCACACCCATCATGATCATATTTCCCATCATGCTCTATTGCAGTTAGGTTTTTTGAATTGTTTGTTTCAATATCTGTGTTTTTGCACGTCCATTGATTGATTAATTCATAAATGTATTCATCTTATGCTACACAAAGATAAATAACATACATTTTTTCTAAACTAATCCAATCTGTTAATTGTTATTCCACCCTGAAATGGTTGTTCCAGTTTAGATGGTTTAGGTAGCCTCGTTTCATCATCTTGTAAACCCTGGCAGTCATTCCACTCTGGCTGGATTCCAATAGGAATACAACATCACTTTGCCAGCCAGCATAATGTGTCTTAATGATGGTTTTGCGCGTGACCAGCATTTGCTCGTACGCTGGTGATCAGTTTATATGTTTGTCACCAGTGTCCAAAACACAGCGGAGGCTGGTCACCAGCGACAACACAATGAAGGCTGGTCACCAGCAAAAACACAGCGAAGGTTGGTCACCAGCTAAAACACAGAGAAGGCTGGTCACCAGCAAAAACACAGAGAAGGTTGGTCACCAGCTAAAACACAGAGAAGGCTGGTCACCAGCAAAAACACAGAGAAGGCTGGTCACCAGCAAAAACACAGAGAAGGCTGGTCACCAGCAAAAACACAGAGAAGGTTGGTCACCAGCTAAAACACAGAGAAGGTTGGTCACCAGCAAAAACACAGAGAAGGTTGGTCACCAGCTAAAACACAGAGAAGGCTGGTCACCAGCAAAAACACAGAGAAGGTTGGTCACCAGCTAAAACACAGAGAAGGCTGGTCACCAGCAAAAACACAGAGAAGGCTGGTCACCAGCAAAACACAGAGAAGGCTGGTCACCAGCAAAAACACAGAGAAGGTTGGTCACCAGCTAAAACACAGAGAAGGTTGGTCACCAGCTAAAAAAAAACACGAAGGTTGGTGACCAGCAAGAACACAACGAAAGCTGGTCACCAGCAAAAAACAGTGGTGTAAAGTACTTAAGTAAAAATACTTGAAAGTACTACTTAAGTAGTTTTGGGGGATATCTGTACTTTACTTTACTAATTATATTTTTGACAACTTTTACTTTTACTTCACTGCCTTCCTAAAGAAAATAATGTACTTTTTACTCCATACATTTTCCCTGACACCCAAAAGTACTCATTACATTTTGAATGCTTAGCAGGACAGGAACATGGTCCAATTCACACACTTATCAAGAGAACATCCCTGGTCATCCCTACTGCCTCTGATCTGGTGGACTCACTAAACACAAATGCTTAGTTTGTAAATTATGTCTGAGTGTTAGAGTGTGCCGCTGGACACACTGGCAGGTAGCTTAGTGGGTAAGAGCGTTGTGCCAGTAACCGAAAGGTCGCTGGTTCTAATCCCCCGAGCCGACTAGGTGAAAAATCTGTCGATGTGCCCTTAAGCAAGGCACTTAACCCTAATTGCTCATGTAAGTCGCTCTGGATAAGAGCGTCTGCTAAATGACTAAAATTTAAATGTAAATAGCCAGCTGGGGAGACGCCACTCAGGGCCTCCCGATGGGCTCAGCGGTCTAAGGCACTGCATTGTAGTGCTAGAGGCGTCACTACAGACCCGGGTTCTATCCCAGGCTGTATCACAACTGGCCGTGATGGGGAGTTCCACAACTGGCCCAGCGTCCGGGTTAGGGGAGGGAGTTCCATAGGGCGGCACACAATTGGCCCAGCGTCGTCCGGGTTAGGGGAGGGTTTGGCCGGGTTAGGGGAGGGTTTGGCCGGGTTAGGGGAGGGTTTGTCCGGGTTAGGGGAGGGTTTGTCCGGGTTAGAGGAGGGTTTGTCCAGGTTAGGGGAGGGTTTGGCCGGGTTAGGGGAGGGTTTGGCCGGGGGGGCTTTACTTGGCTCATTGCGCTCTAGCGACTCCTAGTGGCGGGCCGGGTGCCTGCAAGCTGTCGTCAGTTGAACAGTGTTTCCTCCGACACATTGGTGCGGCTGGCTTCCGGGTTAAGCGGATTAAGAAGCGCGGTTTGGCGGGTCATGTTTTGGAGGATGCATGACTTGACCTTCGCCTCCCGAGCCCGTTGGAGAGTTGCAGCGACGAGACAAGATTGAAATTGGGGAGAAAAAGGGGGTAAAATAAAAAAATATAAAAATTGTGCCATCTGGTTTGCTTAATATAAGGAATGTGAAATGATTTATACTTTTACTTTTGATACTTAAGTATATTTGAACAATTACATTTACTTTTGATACTTAAGTATATTTAAAACCAAATACTTTTTTACTTTAACTCAAGTAGTATTTTACTGGGTGACTTTCACTTTTACTTGAGTCATTTTCTATTAAGGTATCTTTACTTTTACTCAAGTATAAAAATGTAGTACTTTTTCCACCACTGGCAAAAACACGATGAAGGCTGGTCACCATCCTATGCTGGTCTACTGTTTTTTTTCAGCAGGGAAGTCAATGGTATCACCTGTCAATGAGGTGACAGTTTGTGTGAGTGTGTACTGCTTCTGTTAAGTGGGGTGTTGACCCTGGAAACAAATGGGTGTGTGCGTTTGTGTTTTAAGTGCACATGAGTGTTGTTTCAAACATAGTCAGTCAGCATCTTTGTTGTATGTTGAACTGTGTGCGTGCGGGTCTGGGCATCACCTGCTCCTCACAGCCCACCAGCATGTCCCAGGACTCATAGTGTCCTTTCTCCTGCCGATAGAAATGTATGGCCTTGAGAAACGCCTGAGACTCACAGGACGACCGCCTCAGAGAATCTGGAGAGAGAGAGAGAGAGAGAGAGAGAGAGAGAGAGAGAGAGAGAGAGAGAGAGAGAGAGAGAGAGAGAGAGAGAGAGAGAGAGAGAGAGAGAGAGAGAGAGAGAGAGAGAGAGAGAGAGAGAGAGAGAGAGAGAGAGAGAGAGAGAGAGAGAGAGAGAGAGAGAGAGAATATGAGGAAGTGAGCAGAGCATAATATTTATCTACAGGATAACTGGTTCGTCTCAAACACTGTAATAATTGAGTAATGTATCTGAGACAAATGTAAGATATTTTAAACACTTCCCTTTTTGTCACTGTGAAACTTAAATGTGAAGCTAGAGAAGAATCTTCAAAGAAAATTGTGTCTGAGAGAGATAGTGAGCTAGGAATGTGAGATATATATATATATATATATATATATATATCTCTGTTCTATTTCTGAACTACATAAATCATTGCATCCTGTGAATCTCTATTTTATAAAGTTGCTATTGACTAGTTGGTATTGAGGCAATGGCTAAAAATGGTGCTGTGCTGTTGATGTAGCCTGCTTTGGCTGGTGTTCTGCAGAAGTTGCTAACGCTCCCCTAACCGCTAACTGACAGGCTGGCTATAGGTTTCTCCCTCACAGGAAGCTGTGTGCTGAGGAGTATTATTAGGTTGTTACCAAGACAACCAAAGAATAACAACAGTACAACACAGCTGGCTAACATGTTTATCATGAACTGCTCACAATGATCCAAGAGACGGAGGTTTAGTATGGACATTCTTGTTAAAAATCTGTAATAAAAAAGGCCGTTCATTGTGTAATTCTCACTTAACTGATAATAAAATGTTTACTACCGACACAATGAAATTACTTTCTGAATAAAGCAGTGGGCAAAGGATATTTAGTTTTTGCCAGCATTAGACACTGTCTCAAGGGTTTGGCTTAGGGTTAAGGTCAGGGGTCAGGGGTCAGGGTCAGAACCCCCAGGTGCAGCATACTGTGGTTCTGATGCCTGATGCAGCCTGTGAGGATGGAGAGGAAGGTTGCTCGTCGGTCCTCCTGGGGGAAGCTGAAGAATGCGTCTCGTCTGTAGGGCAGCCTGAGGTAGACGGGGAACTGACCAGGAGGTACCACTACCACGGGGGGAGATGTCTCCTCCTTCAAACCTACAGTACAACACACAGACATACAATTAACTCATTGATTGATTGAAATGCTGTATTTTCCCCTGTCTCCCAGTCTCCATGTTGCTATTTCAACAGTTGTGTGCATCTGTGTTTCAAGGATGTGATGCATCTCTTTAGGGGTTGACCAAACATCTAATGCATCTCTTTAGGGGTTGACCAAACATCTAATGCATCTCTTTAGGGGTTGACCAGACATCTGATGTATCTCTTTAGGCGTTGACCAGACATCTAATGTATCTCTTTAGGGGTTGACCAGACACTCACCGTAAGGGTCAGGGAAGGCCTTGTCCACAAGCGCTGTGTACTTCTCCTCTGATGTCAGAACTACGCCCCCTGATGGTAGGAGTCTCTGTCTAGCCGGAACACCCTTACTGAAGCTCTATGGAGGAACAAATACAACAACCAATTTACCAAACAGAGTTCAGAGTAGTGTGACTGACTATGTGTTAGCCCGCTGAGCTAAAGCCAAGGCATTACCTAAGAAAGCTAACACAATTCTTCAAGTGTCAGGTGAGGTAGTCCATCACCCAGCCTGGGGTTTATTCTCCATTACATATGGTCCTATATGAACGTGTACGGTCATGTTAAGTCATGTAATGTCGTATGCGGTCATGTTAAGTCATGTAATGTCGGTGGTACGGTCATGTTAAGTAATGTAATGTTGTGGTCATGTTAAGTCATGTAATGTCGTGTACGGTCATGTTAAGTCATGTAATGTCGTGTACGGTCATGTTAAGTAATGTAATGTTGTGGTCATGTTAAGTCATGTAATGTCGTGTACGGTCATGTTAAGTCATGTAATGTCATGTATGGTCATGTTAAGTCATGTAATGTCATGTATGGTCATGTTAAGTCATGTAATGTCATGTATAGTCATGTTAAGTCATGTAATGTCATGTATGGTCATGTTAAGTCATGTAATGTCATGTATGGTCATGTTAAGTCATGTAATGTCATGTATGGTCATGTTAAGTCATGTAATATTATGTATGGTCATGTAATGTTGTGGACATGTTAAGTCATGTAATGTCATGTACGGTCATGTTAAGTCATGTAATGTCATGTATGGTCATGTTAAGTCATGTAATGTCATGTATGGTCATGTTAAGTCATGTAATGCCGTGTACGGTCATGTTAAGTCATGTAATGTCATGTATAGTCATGTTAAGTCATGTAATGTCATGTATGGTCATGTTAAGTCATGTAATATTATGTATGGTCATGTAATGTTGTGGACATGTTAAGTCATGTAATGTCATGTACGGTCATGTTAAGTCATGTAATGTCATGTATGGTCATGTTAAGTGATGCAATGTCATGTATGGTCATGTTAAGTCATGTAATGTCGTGCACGGTCATGTTAAGTCATGTAATGCCGTGTACGGTCATGTTAAGTCATGTAATGTCATGTATGGTCATGTTAAGTCATGTAATGTCATGTATGGTCATGTTAAGTCATGTAATATTATGTATGGTCATGTAATGTTGTGGACATGTTAAGTCATGTAATGTCATGTACGGTCATGTTAAGTCATGAAATATTGTGTACGGTCATGTTAAGTCATGTAATGTTGTGTACGGACATGTTAAGTCATGTAATGTCATGTAAGGTCATGTAATGTCATGTATGATCATGTTAAGTCATGTCATGTCATGTATGATCATGTTAAGTCATGTAATGTCGTGTATGGTCATGTTAAGTCATGTAATGTCGTGTACGGTCATGTTAAGTCATGTACTGTTGTGTACGGTCATGTTAAGTCATGTAATTTTGTGGTCATATAAAGTAATGTATGGTCATATTAAGTCATGACATTTTGTGTATGGTCATGTTAAGTCATGTAATGTCATGTATTGTCATGTTAAGTCGTGTAGTGTTGTGTACGGTCATGTTAAGTCATGTAAGGTCATGTAATGTCATGTATGATCATGTTAAGTCATGTAATGTCGTGTTTGGTCATGTTAAGTCATGTAATGTAGTGTATGGTCATGTTAAGTCATGTAATGTCGTGTACGGCCATGTTAAGTAATGTAATGTCGTGTACGGCCATGTTAAGTCATGTATGGTCATGTTAAGTCATGTAATGTCATGTATGGTCATGTTAAGTCATGTAATGTCGTGTACGGCCATGTTAAGTCATGTACGTCATGTTAAGTCATGTAATGTAATTTACGGCCATGTTAAGTCATGTAATGTCATGTCATGTATAGTCATTTTAAGTCATGTAATGTCGTGTATGGTCATGTTAAGTCATGTAATGTTGTGTATGGTCATGTTAAGTCATGTAATGTCATGTACGGTCATGTTAAGTCATGTAATGTCATGTATTGTCATGTTAAGTTGTGTAATGTTGTGTACGGTCATGTTAAGTCATGTAATGTATGGTCATGTTAAGTCATGTAATGTCATGTAAAGTCATGTAATGTCATGTATGATCATGTTAAGTCATGTAATGTCATGTATGGTCATGTTAAGTCATGTAATGTCATGCATGGTCATGTTAAGTCATGTAATGTCGTGTACGGTCATGTTAAGTCATGTAATGTTGTGGTCATGTTAAGTCATGTAATGTCATGTATGGTCATGTTAAGTCATGTAATGTCATGTATGGTCATGTTAAGTCATGTAATGTCGTCTACTGTTATGTTAAGTCATCTAATGTTGTGTATGGTCATGTTAAGTCATGTAATGTCATGTATTGTCATGTTAAGTCATGTAATGTTGTGTACGGTCATGTTAAGTTATGTAATGTTGTGTACGGACAAGTTAAGTCCTGTAATGTCATGTAAGGTCATGTAATGTCATGCATGGTCATGTTAAGTCATGTAATGTCATGCATGGTCATGTTAAGTCATGTAATGTTGTGGTCGTGTTAAGTCATGTAATGTCATGTATGGTCATATTAAGTCATGTAATTGTGTGTATGGACATGTTAAGTCATGTAATGTCATGTATGGTCATGTAATGTTGTGTACGGACATGTTAAGTCATGTAATATATGGTCATGTTAAGTCATGTAATGTCATGTAAGGTCATGTAATGTCATGTATGGTCATGTTAAGTCATGTAATGTAATGTATGGTCATGTTAAGTCATGTAATGTCATGTATGGTCATGTTAAGTTATGTAATGTCATGTAAGGTCATGTAATGTCATGTATGGTCATGTTAAGTCATGTAATGTTGTGTACGGTCATGTTAAGTCATGTAATGTCATGTATGGTCACGTTAAGTTATTGTGATGTCACGAGAGGCTGTGTCCTGGAGGGACGTTACATCCCCCTGAGGTGGCTGCAAACCCAGACAGCTATGGCTCCATCTGCTGGTATGGTCGGGAACTCCACCCCTCTATGGCCAATCTTCCCACGCAGCTGAAACAAATGAGGAGCTGATGAGCTGAAGGTTTGGGAAGGGAAGAGACACACTGAGGGAGTGTGTGGGGAGTGAAGAGACACAGTCTCCAACCTGGGCTCTCGGGAGGACAAGAGTGCTGCACGTCCACTTCCATGAGGAATATAAGGATTTGGAGATACTTACCTTTGGGAAATACTCACCTTTGGATATATGCACCTGTGGAACTACGGGTGGGACATTTGGAAGGACGTTTTGCTGGGTTGGCCACTAGCTGCAACGTGGAATACAGTAAGACTGGGGAAAAGTTATTTGAGCGAGGAGAGAGTTATGATTTTGGATGTGGAAGAGACATCCCTGAACTGTTAACCCTTAAAGAGCCACCAGAGAACAGAATTGTGTTATACTTTCGGTTAGTTTCCCAAGACCTTTAATAAAATCCTTGTTTTGGTTGAACCTGGTCTCCTTGCACTACTTGAGCAATCCCGCTGAAAGCTGTGTAGCCTCTCGTGACATCACAGATGGTGGAGAATACGGGCACGCTCAAGCGTTAATAGTGCATGTCAGAGGAGGATACCGAAGGTTTGATCACCCAGTTTTCCAAGTTGGCCGTAGGCTCCCCGCCGACTGAAATGGAGGACATATTGAAAGCCCTTGTTGCTGGCCAGCAAGCCCAGATGCAAGCAAACGTGGCTCTCTTGGAGGAGCAAAAGAAAGCCAACCTTCTGAAGGCAGAGGAATTGCAGTTGCAGAGACAGATGGTTGTCCAAAATACCCGCCCAATAAAGGCAAGTGACTTTATATCTAAGATGGGAGCTACCGATGACATTGAGGCATACCTGCATGCATTTGAGGCCACGGCCACTAGGGAAGCCTGGCCCAAGCAACAGTGGGTTGGTCTGTTAGCCCCCCTTCCTAACCGGGGAATCGCTGAATGCTGTCCGGGACCTGGGCCCTGACCAGGTTACTGACTATGATGCCCTGAAGTCTGAGATCCTCAGCAGATATGGACTCACAAAGTTTGGTATGGCCCAGCGCTTTCACGGCTGGACCTTCCAACCAGACCAACCTCCTCGGGCGCAGATGCATGAACTTGTCCGAATCGCAAGGAAATGGCTGGATCCGCAGAGGAATACAGCAGCAGCGGTGGTGGAGGCCGTTGTGGTGGATCGTTACCTACGCGCCCTGCCTTATGAGGCAAAACGGTTCATCAGTCAACAGGCCTTGACCACGGCTGATCTGACCGTGGAAGCTGTGGAAAAGTACCAGGCCACAGCGGAGATGCTGAATGCTTCCCGAAAAGACCCCAGGAGGGCGGCCTCACCACAAATGGGAAGAACCCGTCCAAAGGACCCCAAGGTCTCGAACCCAGCCACGTCAGGACTTATCCCGGCTCCAGGGGGAGCCAGAAACCAGGCGGGTCCAAGAAGAGTACACCAGGAGGGGGAAACTCGACAGTGTTACCGGTGTGGGGGAGATGGGACATATCTCCTGGCAGTGTGGGAAACCAGCCGATGAACCTATGCCCACTGCGGAGTCCTCCAGCTCAGCACCCACACACCGTTTTGCCTCGCTCTTGGGAGTCGTAGATGGCGGCCCAGATCGACCCCCACCTGCCCTGTAACTGTGAATCACCATGATGTGGAGGCCTTACTGGATTCTGGTAGCCGGGCCACCCTGGTGCGTAAGGATTTGGTGGGCCCAACGTGTCTGACCCCGGGGAAAGTCCTCCCAGTTTCCTGTGTCCATGGGGACACCAGAGAATACCCCATTACTGAACTTACAATGACCAGCACACGGGGAACCATACACACGACGGCGGGGGTGGTTGATTCCCTCCCGTCCCTGTCCTAATTGGGACGAGACTGCCCAGCCTTTTACCCACTCTGGAGAGAGTCTCAGGAGAGGATAACCCGAGTACCTCGAAACGGAGAGGCAAGACTCATCCTGGGAAGGCTCCGGTGCAATCCTCCGAGTTACTCACTCCCGCCCGGGCTCTGATAGGGATGGCAGGTGCCCAGACCGACACAGAGACGGAGCTACAGAATCTGGACAAAGAACTGTCTGGTCTGAAGGGGACCGCTGAGAGGTATCGTTTGTTAAAGCAACAGTTAGACATGAAGACAGAAGAGTTAGATATCCTCCAGGCTAAACTCCAACAGAGCTCCTTCCATAAGCAACAGGAGGAGCTGGAGAGGCTGCGCAGGACCATCGAGGAGTGTGAGGAGACCCTGCGCAGTAGTAAGGAGGTCCAGAAGAAGGCAGAGGAGAAGTACAAGGTGTTGGAGAACAAGAGGAAGAATGCGGAGGCAGAGAGAGAGAAGGAACTGAAAGCTGCTCAACAGAAGCTAAACTCTGCTAAAACCAAGGCTGATGCGTTCAGTAAGAAACTCAAGGAGAGACAACAGGAGGCTGAGTCCCTGGTCCTAGAGTTGGAGGAGTTGAAGAGAGAGCAGTCTGGCAAGCACCACGGCAATGCGGACGCCCTCTCCCGGCGTGATGCCTTCTCGCTGCCTTTACCCCGACGAGGGACGTCGGTCCCGAGGAGGGGGATGTGTGATGTCACGAGAGGCTGTGTCCTGGAGGGACGTTACATCCCCTGAGGTGGCTGCAAACCCAGACAGCTATGGCTCCATCTGCTGGTATGGTCGGGAACTCCACCCCTCTATGGCCAATCTTCCCACGCAGCTGAAACCAATCAGGAGCTGATGAGCTGAAGGTTTGGGAAGGGAAGAGACACACTGAGGGGAGTGTGTGGGGAGTGAAGAGACACAGTCTCCAACCTGGGCTCTCGGGAGGACAAGAGTGCTGCACGTCCACTTCCATGAGGAATATAAGGATTTGGAGATACTTACCTTTGGGAAATACTCACCTTTGGATATATGCACCTGTGGAACTACGGGTGGGACATTTGGAAGGACGTTTTGCTGGGTTGGCCACTAGCTGCAACGTGGAATACAGTAAGACTGGGGAAAAGTTATTTGAGCGAGGGGAGAGTTATGATTTTGGATGTGGAAGAGACATCCCTGAACTGTTAACCCTTAAAGAGCCACCAGAGAACAGAATTGTGTTATACTTTCGTTAGTTTCCCAAGACCTTTAATAAAATCCTTGTTTTGGTTGAACCTGGTCTCCTTGCACTACTTGAGCAATCCCGCTGAAAGCTGTGTAGCCTCTCGTGACATCACATTATGTAATGTTGTGTACGGTCATGTTATTTCATGTAATGTCATGCATGGTCATGTTAAGACATGTAATGTTATTTTCATGTTAAGTCATGTAATGTTGTGTATGGACATGTTAAGTCATGTCATGTATTGTAATGTCATGTAAGGTCATGTAATGTCATGTATGATCATGTTAAGTCATGTAATGTCATGTATGGTCATGTTAAGTCATGTAATGTAATGTATGGTCATGTTAAGTTATGTAATGTTGTGTACAGTCATGTTAAGTCATGTATGGTCATGTTAAGTTATGTAATGTTGTGTACGGTCATGTTATTTTATGTAATGTCATGTATGGTCATGTTAAGTCATTTAATGTCGTGTATGGTCATGTTATGTCATGTAATGTCGTGTACGGTCATGTTAAGTCATGTATGGTTATGTATGGTCATGTATGGTCGTGTATGGTCATGTTAAGTCATGTATGGTCATGTATGGTCATGTATGGTCATGTATGGTCATGTATGGTCATGTTAAGTCATGTATGGTCATGTTAAGTCATGTATGTTCATGTATGGTCATGTTCAGTCATGTAATGTCGTGTACGGTCATGTACGGTCAGTCGTATGTTGGTATGGTGTTGGTTTACCTCCTGGTTGTCATGACACTCCAGGCTGTGATTGGCTCTCATCACCACAAACCTCTCCTTCCACTTCCTGGTGTCGTCATACTGCAGAACACTGTCCTGATAGAGCACCTCCTCTGGCCTAGGGGGATCCTACAGGAGAGATGCAGGAGGAGTGGTGAGTGTGTGTTACTGTTGTTCCATTGTCCTCACTGGCTCCTACACATATCGCCATACAACACAGGACAACTTAGGTAAGACAATCACAATCATTTCCAGTAAAACCTTGATATTGGAAGGTTCGGTGCTGTAAGCCTCATAGTATTTCAATGTAGCGGAGTGTGTCTGTCCTACCCTCTGTTTAAGGAGATGAGTGTGTGTGCATCCTACCCTCTGTTTAAGGAGATGAGTGTCTGTCCTACCCTCTGTTTAAGGAGATGAGTGTCTGTCCTACCCTCTGTTTAAGGAGATGAGTGTCTGTCCTACCCTCTGTTTAAGGAGATGAGTGTCTGTCCTACCCTCTGTTTAAGGAGATGAGTGTCTGTCCTACCCTCTGTTTAAGGAGATGAGTGTCTGTCCTACCCTCTGTTTAAGGGAGATGAGTGTCTGTCCTACCCTCTGTTTAAGGAGATGAGTGTCTGTCCTACCCTCTGTTTAAGGAGATGAGTGTCTGTCCTACCCTCTGTTTAAGGAGATGAGTGTGTCTGTCCTACCCTCTGTTTAAGGAGATGAGTGTGTCTGTCCTACCCTCTGTTTAAGGAGATGAGTGTGTCTGTCCTACCCTCTGTTTAAGGAGATGAGTGTCTGTCCTACCCTCTGTTTAAGGAGATTAGTGTCTGTCCTACCCTCTGTTTAAGGAACTGAGTGTCTGTCCTACCGTCTGTTTAAGGAGATGAGTGTGTGTGCATCCTACCCTCTGTTTAAGGAGATGAGTGTCTGTCCTACCCTCTGTTTAAGGAACTGAGTGTCTGTCCTACCCTCTGTTTAAGGAGATGAGTGTGTGTGCATCCTACCCTCTGTTTAAGGAGATGAGTGTCTGTCCTACCCTCTGTTTAAGGAACTGAGTGTCTGTCCTACCGTCTGTTTAAGGAGATGAGTGTGTGTGCATCCTACCCTCTGTTTAAGGAGATGAGTGTGTCCTACCCTCTGTTTAAGGAGATTAGTGTCTGTCCTACCCTCTGTTTAAGGAGATGATTGTGTCCTACCCCCTGTTTAAGGAGATGAGTGTGTGTGCATCCTACCCTCTGTTTAAGGAGATGAGTGTCTGTCCTACCCTCTGTTTAAGGAGATGAGTGTCTGTCCTACCCTCTGTTTAAGGAGATGAGTGTGTGTGCATCCTACCCTCTGTTTAAGGAGATGAGTGTCTGTCCTACCCTCTGTTTAAGGAGATGAGTGTGTGTGCATCCTACCCTCTGTTTAAGGAGATGAGTGTGTGTGCATCCTACCCTCTGTTTAAGGAGATGAGTGTCTGTCCTACCCTCTGTTTAAGGAGATGAGTGTGTGCATCCTACCCTCTGTTTAAGGAGATGAGTGTGTCCTACCCTCTGTTTAAGGGAGATTAGTGTCTGTCCTACCCTCTGTTTAAGGAGATGAGTGTGTGTGCATCCTACCCTCTGTTTAAGGAGATGAGTGTGTCCTACCCTCTGTTTAAGGAGATTAGTGTCTGTCCTACCCTCTGTTTAAGGAGATGAGTGTGTGTGCATCCTACCCTCTGTTTAAGGAGATGAGTGTGTCCTACCCTCTGTTTAAGGAGATTAGTGTCTGTCCTACCCTCTGTTTAAGGGAGATGAGTGTGTGTGCATCCTACCCTCTGTTTAAGGAGATGAGTGTGTCCTACCCTCTGTTTAAGGAGATGAGTGTCTGTCCTACCCTCTGTTTAAGGAGCTGAGTGTGTCCTACCCTCTGTTTAAGGAGCTGAGTGTGTCCTACCCTCTGTTTAAGGAGCTGAGTGTGTGTGCATCCTACCCTCTGTTTAAGGAGATGAGTGTCTGTCCTACCCTCTGTTTAAGGAGATGAGTGTCTGTCCCTACCCTCTGTTTAAGGGAGATGAGTGTCTGTCCTACCCTCTGTTTAAGGAGATGAGTGTCTGTCCTACCCTCTGTTTAAGGGGAGATGAGTGTCTGTCCTACCCTCTGTTTAAGGAGATGAGTGTCTATCCTACCCTCTGTTTAAGGAGATGAGTGTGTGTGCATCCTACCCTCTGTTTAAGGAGATGAGTGTCTGTCCTACCCTCTGTTTAAGGAGATGAGTGTCTGTCCTACCCTCTGTTTAAGGAGATGAGTGTCTATCCTACCCTCTGTTTAAGGAGATGAGTGTCTGTCCTACCCTCTGTTTAAGGAGATGAGTGTGTGTGCATCCTACCCTCTGTTTAAGGAGATGAGTGTCTGTCCTACCCTCTGTTTAAGGAGATGAGTGTCTGTCCTACCCTCTGTTTAAGGAGATGAGTGTGTGTGCATCCTACCCTCTGTTTAAGGAGATTAGTGTCTGTCCTACCCTCTGTTTAAGGAGATGAGTGTGTCCTACCCTCTGTTTAAGGAGATGAGTGTCTGTCCTACCCTCTGTTTAAGAAGATGAGTGTGTGTGCATCCTACCCTCTGTTTAAGGAGATGAGTGTGTCCTACCCTCTGTTTAAGGAGATGAGTGTCTGTCCTACCCTCTGTTTAAGGAGATGAGTGTGTGTGCATCCTACCCTCTGTTTAAGGAGATTAGTGTCTGTCCTACCCTCTGTTTAAGGAGATGAGTGTCTGTCCTACCCTCTGTTTAAGGAGATGAGTGTGTGTGCATCCTACCCTCTGTTTAAGGAGATGAGTGTGTGTGCATCCTACCCTCTGTTTAAGGAGATGAGTGCGGGTTTCTTTCTGTTGCTCCACCTCCTCCTGCAGCTTAGAGCAGAAGGCTACAAAGTACTGCTGTCTGTAGTGGGGAGTGAAGTTCTTCAGCTCAGCCTCAGCACGACCTGCACACACACACACACACACAGACACAGACACAATGGTCAGAACCAGATCACTGTCTTCACTGAAGACAGAGCTAAGTTGCTCATAAGCTGTCAAGACAATGCCATTCAGTGTATTCAGAGGTGAACCATCTTTCTCACATCCTCTAAATAAACCACATCATAGAGCTACAGGTATCTGCCAAAATAAAGGAAACCACAATACAACATCATCTTACTTCAACATCCCAACCACAATACAACATCATCTTACTTCAACATCCCAACCACAATACAACATCATCTTACTTCAACATTCTGACCATAATACAACATCATCTTACTTCAACATTCTGACCATAATACAACATCATCTTACTTCAACATTCTGACCACAATACAACATCATCTTACTTCAACATCCCAACCACAATACAACATCATCTTACTTCAACATTCTGACCACAATACAACATCATCTTACTTCAACATTCTGACCATAATACAACATCATCTTACTTCAACATTCTGACCACAATACAACATCAACTTACTTCAACATTCTGACCACAATACAACATCATCTTACTTCAACATTCTGACCACAATACAACATCATCTTACTTCAACATCCCAACCACAATACATCATCTTACTTCGACATCCCAACCACAATACAACATCTTACTTCGACATCCCAACCACAATACAACATCAACTCAGCATAATATCTCTGTATCATTTTAACAAACTCTACAGCACACAGATATTCTCTATGGTCTTGTGGCTAGCCTTGTTCCACCATCCTGATCTTGTGAGATCACATTCTGTTCATCTACAAGTGAAGTGAAACACAACGGGAGCACAGAGGTCAGGATGGTGGATCATCTTCCCATCTGCTACTGGCTGGTTAGATTTTAAGGCTTCTTTTCTGGTCTCCTATGATTCATTCTGTTGTCACTACGTCAGTGATGACCGTCCGTCATGATTCATCCCTGCCTCATTCATTTCCCTCCTCTCTGTCAAAGGTGTGAAAACCAACACAACGCATATGGCCAATACCACAGAGGGTCCAGTTATAATCTAGCACCACAATCTATCACCACAAACTATCACCACAATCTAGCACCACAAACTATCACCAGAATCTAGCACCACAATCTATCACCACAATCTATCACCACAATCTATCACCACAATCTATCACCACAATCTAGCACCAGAATCTAGCACCACAATCTAGCACCACAATCTAGCACCACAATCTAGCACCACAATCTAGCACCACAATCTAGCACCACAATCTAGCACCACAAACTAGTTCCAAAAGCTGAAAAATGTCAATAGGATTTATTTGGAATTGTGATTTGGAATAAATGACTACAAAGCATGAGAAGACCTACTTAGAGAGAGAGCGAGAGAGACCCTACTAGAATCTGAAGTCATATGTCTACTGTTTGCTGATGATCTGGTGCTTCTGTCCCCAACCAAGAAGGGCCTACAGCAGCACCTAGATCTTCTGCACAGATTCTGTCAGACCTGGGCCCTGACAGTAAATCTCAGTAAGACAAAAATAATGGTGTTCCAAAAAAGGTCCAGTTGCCAGGACCACAAATACAAATTCC
>NC_059212.1:43218895-43253895 GCF_020615455.1 Coregonus clupeaformis | reverse complement strand
ATAAAAGTAATCCTTCTACCCCCAAAAAAAAATTTGTAAAGTGATTATCCCACTGGCTATAGGGTGAACGGCACCAATTGGTGAGTCGCTCTGGATAAGAGCGTTGCTAAATGACGTAAATGTGCCCTTGAGCAAGGCACTTAACCCTAATTGCTCCTGTAAGTCGCTCTGGATAAGAGCGTCTGCTAAATGACTAAAATGTAAATGTAATGTAAAATGTGTAGAGGACTAACTGTCTGGCTAAAGAGTGGAGACCTCTGGACTCAGGAAGAGGAGCAGGGTTCTAGTGTGGAGGAGAAGGGTTCTAGACTCTCTAGTGTGGAGGAGGAGGGTTCTAGACTCTCTATTGTGGAGGAGGGTTCTAGACTCTGGTGTGGAGGAGGAGGGTTCTAGACTCTCTATTGTGGAGGGGGGTTCTAGACTCTGGTGTGGTGGAGGTGGGTTCTAGACTCTAGTGTGGTGGAGAAGGAATGTTCTAGACTCTCTATTGTGGAAGAGGATTCTATCATCTCTAGTGTAGAGGAGGAGGGTCCTAGACTATCTTGTGTGGTGGAGGGTTCTAGAATCTAGTGTGGTGGAGGAGGGTTCTATAGAGATGAGGAGGAGGGTTCTAGATTCTCTAGTGAGGAGGAGGAGGATTCTAGACTCTCTAGTGTGGAGGAGGGTTCTAGAGTGGAGGAGGAGGGGTTCTCAGACTCTCTAGTGTGGAGGAGGGTTCTAGAGTGGAGGGGAGGGTTCCTAGACTCTCTAGTGTGGAGGAGGGTTCTAGAGTGGAGGAGGAGGGTTCTAGACTCTCTAGTGTGAGAGGAGGGTTCTAGAGTGGAGGAGGAGGGAGTTCCTAGACTCTAGTGTGGGAGGGGAGGGTTCTAGAGTGGAGGAGAGGGTTCTAGACTCTCTAGTGTGGAGGAGGGTTCTAGAGTGGAGGAGGAGGGTTCTAGACTCTCTAGTGTGGAGGAGGGTTCTAGAGTGGAGGAGGAGGGTTCTAGACTCTCTAGTCTGGAGGAGGGTTCTAGACTCTTTAGTGTTGAGGAGGAGGGTTCTAGACTCTTTAGTGTTGAGGAGGAGGGTTCTAGACTCTAGTGTGGAGGAGGGTTCTAAACTCTCTGGTGGAGGAGGAGGATTCTCTCCCTCTACTGTCAGAGGGAGGAGAGAGGAGACGGTACTGTCAGAGAGAGGAGAGGAGAGAGGAGACTGTACTGTCAGAGAGAGGAGACTGTACTGTCAGAGAGAGAGAGGAGAGAGGAGACTGTACTGTTAGAGAGAGGAGAGAGGAGACGGTACTGCTAGAGAGAGAGGAGACTGTACTGTCAGAGAGAGAGGAGAGGGGGGAGACTGTACTGTCAGAGAGAGGAGACTGTACTGTCAGAGAGAGAGGAGGGAGGATACTGTACTGTCAGAGAGAGAGAGAGGGTGGAGACTGTACTGTCAGAGAGAGGAGACTGTACTGTCAGAGAGAGAGAGAGGGTGGAGACTGTACTGTCAGAGAGAGGAGACTGTACTGTCAGAGAGAGAGAGAGGGTGGAGACTGTACTGTCAGAGAGAGGAGACTGTACTGTCAGAGAGAGAGAGAGGGTGGAGACTGTACTGTCAGAGAGAGAGAGAGGGGGGAGACTGTACTGTCAGAGAGAGAGAGAGGGGGGAGACTGTACTGTCAGAGAGAGAGAGAGGGGGAGACTGTACTGTCAGAGAGAGAGAGAGGGGGGAGACTGTACTGTCAGAGAGAGAGGAGAGAGGAGACTGTACTGTCAGAGAGAGGAGACTGTACTGTCAGAGAGAGGAGACTGTACTGTCAGAGAGAGGAGACTGTACTGTCAGAGAGAGAGGAGAGAGGATACTGTACTGTCAGAGAGAGAGAGAGAGAGGAGACTGTACTGTCAGAGAGAGGAGACTGCACTGTCAGAGAGAGGAGAGAGGAGACTGCACTGTCAGAGAGAGGAGACTGCACTGTCAGAGAGAGGAGACTGCACTGTCAGAGAGAGGAGACTGCACTGTCAGAGAGAGGAGACTGCACTGTCAGAGAGAGGAGACTGCACTGTCAGAGAGAGGGAGAGAGGAGATCGCACTGTCAGAGAGAGGAGACTGCACTGTCAGAGAGAGGAGACTGCACTGTCAGAGAGAGGAGAGAGGAGACTGCACTGTCAGAGAGAGGAGACTGCACTGTCAGAGAGAGGAGACTGCACTGTCAGAGAGAGGAGACTGTACTGTCAGAGAGAGAGAGAGGGGGAGACTGTACTGTCAGAGAGAGGAGACTGTACTGCCAGAGAGAGGAGACTGCACTGTCAGAGAGAGGAGACTGCACTGTCAGAGAGAGGAGACTGCACTGTCAGAGAGAGGAGAGAGGAGACTGCACTGTCAGAGAGAGGAGACTGCACTGTCAGAGAGAGGAGAGAGGAGACTGCACTGTCAGAGAGAGGAGACTGCACTGTCAGAGAGAGGAGAGAGGAGACTGCACTGTCATTGAAAGTAAACCCTTTATTGGACATGTCATAAGGCCTTTAGTTATGGCCTAGTTTCCCCCCAACATTGTGGTCTGAAACTCCTGGCACATGGGCCAGGTCAGACATGCAAATCACAATATGCTGGTGTGTGAAGTGATTAGTAATTCCTTTTGAATCCTGACATAGAGAGAGTAGAGTTGAAGTTTTTTATCATCCACAATCTGCATTCAGAATGACTGCTATGGTGAACAAATTGCCAAACAAGACTACCTAAACTATCTAAATTGGAACAGCCATCTCAGTAATGGGTCCAATTAGTCCAACCACTTACAGATTGGATTAGTTTAGAGAAATGCATGTTATTTATCTTTAATTAATTAATTAACCAATGTGCATGCAGAAACATAGATATTAAAACTTAGGCGCAACGTTTCACAGCCATCCCAATTCTGATCTTTTTTCCACTAATTGGTCTTTGGGCCAATCACATTAGATCTTTTCTCATCAGATAATTGTCAGTGCTGATCTGATTAGTTTAAAAAAAAATACAAATTATTGAAAAAAATATCAGAATTGGGCTGCCTGTCTAAATGCTGCCAAAACTACTCTAAACATCTACCTGCTGGGAAATATGATAATGAGGCCCTCCACATCTTTTTGTTTTTGTATTTATTAGGGATCCCCATTGGCTGTTGCCAAGGCAACAGTTACTCTTTCTGGGGTTCATTCTGAGAGCGTTAACTGAAATTAACTCAACACAGTGGAGTAACAACAACACCACAAAGGTGTTGATTCCACTGTGGTTTCAAATAACGCTTCATTTATTCACTGCAGGTGGCGTCAATTTCAATCCCACTGGTGTTGCAACCCCACTAGAATCAACACCCAGATATAACACTGGTGTTAACCCCACTAGAATCAACACCCAGATATAACACTGGTGTTAACACCACTAGAATCAACACCCAGATAGAACACTGGTGTTAACCCCACTAGAATCAACACCCAGATATAACACTGGTGTTAACCCCACTAGAATCAACACCCAGATATAACACTGGTGTTAACCCCACTAGAATCAACACCCAGATATAACACTGGTGTTAACCCCACTAGAATCAACACCCAGATATAACACTGGTGTTAACCCCACTAGAATCAACACCCAGATATAACACTGGTGTTAACCCCACTAGAATCAACACCCAGATATAACACTGGTGTTAACCCCACTAGAATCAACAGATATAACACTGGGTGTTAACCCCCACTAGAATCAACACCCAGATAGAACACTGGTGTTAACCCCACTAGAATCAACACCCAGATATAACACTGGTGTTAACCCCACTAGAATCAACACCCAGATATAACACTGGTGTTAACCCTTACAAGAATCAACAGATATAACACTGGTGTTAACCCCACTAGAATCAACAGATATAACACTGGTGTTAACCCCACTAGAATCAACAGAATCACTGGTGCTAACCCCACTAGAATCAACATTCAGATACAACACTGGTGTTAACCCCATAAGAGAGGATCTCATGTTAAATACTGTTGAAGTTATATGGCTACAGGTTCATCTGCCTCACCTAAAGCCCATTCTGGTGGGAAGCTGCTATAGACCACCTAGTGCTAACAGTCAGTATCTGGATAACATGTGAAAGGCTTGATAATATATGTGATATCAATAGAGAGGTATACTTTCTGGGTGATTTAAATATTGACTGGCTTTCATCGGCTGCCCACTCAAGAGAAAGCTTCAAACTGTAACCAGTGCCTGCAACCTGGTTCAGGTTATCAGTTAACCTTACCAGGTTAGTTACAAACAGTACAGGAACGAAATCATAAACATGTATTGATCATATCTTTACTAATGCTGCAGAAATTTGTTTGAATGCTGTACCAAATCCATCGGATGTAGTGATCACAATATAGTAGCCATATCTAGGAAAACCAAAGTTCCAAAGGCTGGGCCTAATATAGTGTATAAGAGGTCATACAATACGTTTGTAGTGATTCCTATGTTGTTGATGTAAAGAATATATGTTGGTCCATGGTGTGTAATGAGGAGCAAACAGACACTGCACTTGACACATTTATGAATTTGCTTATTCAGTTACTAATAAGCATGCACCCATTAAGAAAATTACCGTAAAAACGGTTAAATCCCCTTGGATTGACGAGGAACTGAAAAAATGGTATGGTTGAAAGGGATGAGGCAAAAGAGATGGCAAATAAGTCTGGCTGCACAACCGATTGGCAAACGTACTGCAAATTGAGAAATCATGTGACTGAACTGAATAAAAAGAAGAAGAAACTACACTATGAAACAAAGATAAATGACATAAGGAATGATAGTAAAAAGCTTTGGAGCACCTTAAATGACATTTTGGGCAAAAAGGTAAACTCCACTCCATCATCCATTGAATCAGACTCCTATTTCCCATATCTTCAATCTAAGCCTACTAGAAAGTGTGTGCCCCCAGGCCTGGAGGGAAGCTAAAGTCATTCCGCTACCTAAGAATAGTAAAGCCCCCCTTTACTGGCTCAAATAGCCGACCAATTAGCCTGTTACCAACCCTTAGTAAGCTTTTGGAAAAAATGGTGTTTGACCAGATACAATGCTATTTCACAATAAACAAACTGACAACAGACTTTCAGCACGCTTATAGGGAAGGACATTCAACAAGCACAGCACTTACACAAATGACTAATGATTGGCTGAGAGAAATTGATGATAAAATGATTGTGGGGGCTGTCTTGTTAGACTTCAGTGTGTCTTTTGACATTATCGATCATAGTCTGTTGCTGGAAAAACGTATGTGTTATGGCTTTACACCCCCTGCTATATTGTGGATAAAGAGTTACCTGTCTAACAGAACACAGAGGGTGTTCTTTAATGGAAGCCTCTCCAACAAAATCCAGGTAGAATCAGGAATTCCCCAGGGCAGCTGTCTTGGTCCCTTACTTTTTTCAATCTTTACTAATGACCTGCCACTGGCTTTGAGTAAAGCCAGTGTGTCTATGTATGTGGATGACTCAACAATATACACATCAGCTACTACAGCGGCTGAAATGACAGCAACACTTAACAAAGAGCTGCAGTTAGTTTCAGAATGGGTGGCAAGGAATAAATTAGTCCTAAATATTTCAAAAACTAAAAGCATTGTATGTAGGACAAATAATGTACTCAACCCTAAACCTCAACTAAATCTTGTAATGAATAAGGGTGGAAATTGAGGAAGTTGAGGAGACTAAACTGCTTGGAGTAACCCTGGATTGTAAACTGTCATGGTCAAAACATATTGATACAACAGTAGCTAAGATGGGGAGAAGTCTGTCCATAATAAAGTGCTGCTCTGCCTTCTTAACAGCACTGTCAACAGGGCAGGTCCTACAGGCCCTAGTTTTGTCTCACCTGGACTACTGTCAGTTGTGTGGTCAGGTGCCACAAAGAGGGACTTAGGAAAATTGCAATTGGCTCAGAACAGGGCAGCACTGCTGGCCCTTGGATGTACACAGAGAGCTAACATTAATAATATGCATGTCAATCTCTCCTGGCTCAAAGTGGAGGAGAGATTGACTTCATCGCTACTTGTATTTGTGAGAGGTATTGACATGTTGAAAGCACCGAGCTGTCTGTTTGAACTACTGGCGCACAGCTCGGTCACCCATGCATACCCCACAAGACATGCCACCAGAGGTCTCTTCACAGCCCCCAAGTCAAGAACAGACTATGGGAGGCGCACAGTACTACATAGAGCCATGACTACATGGAACTCTATTCCACATCAAGTAACTCATGCCAGCAGTAACATTTGATTGAAAAATAACATAGAAATACACCTTATTGAACAGCAGGTGTAACAGTGTTGCTTCCGTCCCTCTCCTCGCCCCTACCTGGGCTTGAACCAGGGACCCTCTGCACACATCGACAACAGTCACCCTCGAAGCACCGTTACCCATCGCTCCACAAAAGCCGCGGCCCTCGCAGAGCAAGGGAAACAACTACTTCAAGGTCTCAGAGCGAGTGACGTCACCGATTGAAACACTACTAGCGCGCACCGCTAACTAGCTGGCCATTTCACACCGGTTACACAGGGACTGTGATGCAACACAAACATAGACACATGCATACAAACACAACGATAACATACCCACTATACACACATGTACACATGTATTTTGTGTTAAAGATGTGTGGTAGTAGAGCAGAGGACTGAGGGCACACACTTAATATGTTGTGAAATATGTATAACTGCCTTAATTTTGCTGGACCCCAGGAAGAGTAGCTCAGATATATCACAACACTTTTTACCACAACACAGATATTTTTACACTCAGAAATGTGCTGCGTATATGTGCCATATGCTCCTTATAATCTCTGTCAGGAAATCATCCTGATGAGTTGAAGCAGAACTGGAGCAGAGAGGAAAGTACAACCACGTAGATATAGCCTACTTCTCTCACAGCACAGATGCACATTCCCAGAGTTCTAGGAGTCAATTGAACTTCTCCTTACAAGTGGTCATCTCTCTCTCTTTCTCTCATAATTAAATACACTGTTAGACACACACAAAAAAAAATGTAACAGACGTGGGTGTGTCCCACTTCTGAGGAATGTTTATTCATTTTTTTTAAACGTTTTGTTTTGCGCATAGCCCTTGCACCTATCATAGCCTTCATTTAAATGTTCTATGCATATCACCAAAGAAGAATACAAATTCACACACTTACTATTTATGTTATTATTTTATTTCTGCCTCTTTCTTTATCATTTGGAGAAGCTAATCTACGTGGACCTCGGTAAAAAAACATACATACATTAAATTGGCATGTTTTTCATTTGAAAATGTTTTAGCAAACCCCAATAAACGTTTTTTTTTTATTTTTTTACAGATAAGTCCAATTACATAATGAGCGCACATAATTTCCCCACAAAAAGTGTAACTTTCTCTTACCTCTGATGTAGTTGGATTTAGTCTCATCCAGCAGACTGGAAGAAGATGCTCCCATAGTGAAATTAAATTATCTCAGTCCACGATAAACTGCAATGCCAGAGGCGAAGAAGCTGTATATCGTCCCGTCAACAGACCGCTTCAGTGTGTCGATGCTCGCATCTGACAGAGAACGGGCGTGGAGGAGCACGCTTGAAGAAACCACTATCATGGGAACTTCCTCAATCTACAGCGCCGCCTTAAATAGCCCGCTCGTATTCAGAAGCGTTTCGGTTTAAGAGCGTCGTTTACATTGTTGTTTTACATCTCATCATGTAGCCTAGGCTAATATATCAATGACTGTATCTAGTGCTATTTATACAGATACACTATAAATACAGATAAACAAATTGAAAGAGTCACTGCAAAACGTTTATAAAATAACTTTATTGCTTGCTTTCAGCTGAAATGTGTGCCTGAATTATTGAAATATACATTTCCAATTTGGTCCACCGTTTTTTCCCTGTCAGTTTCCCAAAAACATTTTAAGGCTAAGTTCATCGTTAGAATCTTCATAGGAGCATCTTTAAATCTCCGAGCTTTTTCCCCAAAATCATTGTTATTAACGTTACACTTGAAAACGCTCGTAATCTCAGACCAGACCATTCGTAGAACAGCTAATGGTCCTTTCAAGATAACTGGGAACTCGGAAAAATGCGAGGTCATATCAAATCATGAAGTCAGTGATCTTCAGGTCGGAAAGTCGGAGCTCTAGAAAGAGGCCCGAGTTCCCGAGTTGGAATTCCGAGTTGGATGACCTTTCAAAACGATTTTTCCCAAAATTCCCAATTGTCACGAACGCACTGATGTCGGGGGAGATTTCCGAGCTCCGAGTTCTGAGTTCCCAGTGCGTCGTTAGATGCTTTTCTCCTCTCCCGCTTCACTTTATACACAGAAGTTCTCCGCTAAACATAAAATCACATGATTTATCATCACTCTGTGACCGCTGATCACTTCAGAACAAAGTTGACTAATAATAGCTTACAGTTGCCAATGTCTTTGCAATTGATACAAACAAGCAACATATATAGTCTACAAAGATGCTTCAAATGAAAACCGAGATGACTGCATTAAAATATAAATAAAGTAGGCCATAGGCATGACATCACCTGATTTTCAGATCGGAAAGTCTAGAAGGCTCTAGAAAAATGCCAGAGTTCCCGACTTGGAATTCTGAGTTGGATGGCCATTCAAAATATTTTTCCAAGTCAGAGCTCGTTTTTTCACGAGTTCCCAGTTGTCTTGAACGCACTGAAGTCAGAAGTTGGAGATCTCCGAGGTCCCAGTTATTTTGAATGCGGCAAGACAACTGGGAACTTAGGCAAAAAACGAGGTCAAATCATGACGTCAATGATCTTCAGGTTCAGAGTTCCCGAGTTGGAATTACCAGTTGGATGACCATTCAAAACGTTTTTTTCCCAGTCAGAGCTCCTTTTTTTCACGTTCCAAGTTGTTTTGGATGCGGCATTAGATACCAGTATATATATTTGGTTTTTTGTGTGATAATTAGCCTAAACATCATGAAGATTTCAGAAAATGTATCACATCCCGTGTAGCTCAGTTTGCAGAGCATGGCGCTTGCAACGCCAGGGTTGTGGGTTTGATTCCCACAGGGGGCCAGTATGAAAATGTATGTACTCACTACTGTAAGTTGCTCTGGATAAGAGCATCTGCAAAAAATAAATAAAAAATGTGGCCTAATATGTTGGATAGATTTCAAAAGAGGTTACAGGTTATTGCCATCAATAATGGTGGATCCCTGGCGGCGGCCACTCTCCGAGGGCAAAAAACACATTTCCATTTCACAGGTTACAAACAGGACAAATATAAGCAGTCCCATTTATTACGAATTCACCCTAAGCATTAGAATAGCTTAAGCTGCCTCAATATTTGCAGCCATTAGGTGATAATATCACTCTAGGAGCTGATCCATCGTCAGTATTGTGAAATAATGTTAAGGTAAGATTTGAATTGAGAAAGCTGACCCTAGAGCAGCGCTGCCTTTCTTTTGAGCCAAGCATCAGTATCGACAAACGCTCCAGCAACGCACTTACCGACTGTTCTCTCTGCGTGGTGTTTTGGGAAGCATCCTTAAAACAGACAACCTTGAGCTGTAGCATAACAAGAATTTGAGGGGCTCATTTTTGCAATGTATTTTTTTGGGGCTTCATGCCTACGTTTCCCAAGCTCCACTGCGATGCCAAAATCCACCATATAGAAATCGCCAGAATGCGCTGGCTGTGTTCTGACTATGGATGCATTCGTAAATTCACCCTGGCGATCTACGATTTTAGGACACTCTGGTCTGAGAGAGAGTCGCCAGAGCGCAGAATAACTGATGTAGGCCTATTTATGAACGCCCAACACCTGTTGAATATGACCGGTGTCAGTAAACGTCTGCAAAAAATGTAATTAAATCGTTGCCAGCAGCACAGGTACAGTCACCAACGCTCTAGACAACATGAGAAAAACAGCCTAACCACCTCTGCTAGGGCGAGTAAAATTGTCAGATTGAGGTGTCCTCTTATTTGTGTCTGGAAGTAGCTAGCAAGCTAGCCAACTTTATCCAATTAGCTTGGGTGCCTGACTGCCGTTGTGAGGTCAGAACGATCGGATCAACCCTACTCCTCGGCCAGAGCGTCCAGTGTGCTCTCTAAACGCTCTGAATTTGGGTTGGGTTGGAATTTACAAACGGACAATTTGACTAGCTCTTAATTTATGAACGCCCAGAGTGCACTCTGGCACTCCAGAGTGAATTTAGGAACACACCCTACATGTGACTAGATGGAGTACAGCTACGACCGGAAGTTACTTTTTCGTAGCAGGTTAGGAGAATTAACGTGGCATATTAGAAGAGTTAGGTTAAGGTTAGGAAAAGAGTTAGGGTTAGCTACAAAAAAAAATCACTCCTAACCTGCTACGAAAAGTCACTTCCGGTTATAGCTGTACTCCCTCTAGTCACAACCCGCAGTCAGGGTCTTATCAGATATACTTTTGAAGAGATGGGAAACTCCATTTGATAATATTAACGGCCACGGTGTACGTTGCCCGTACATTGTCAATGGACCGCACAGTGCATTCTGGGTAAATTCCGACAAGGACATTTCTCCTTCAAGGAGTCAATGGGAGTCAATTGGGCGCTAGCACAAAAACCCAACATGAGCACGAATTACGTGAACAAGAAGTTCAACATTACAAATATTTTCAAGGATTTTAGATAGTTAACTTGTTCTCTGTAATAACGTATAGCTGTGAAATCGCCACATTTCGTACTTTCGAGGAAAATTGGCAGGATTCTCGACTCATACCCTGACTTTTAGAAGGGATTGCGTGACAATTAGCTTAGCAACTGCGTGACGCAGCATGACACCGTGAACACGATTGGTCGACAGTCTGCTGGGCGGAGCGGTATACATTTCTCCGTTCAGATTCTTCTCTTCTCCTTTTCTAATATCTCTGGTTGTATACCATTTTCCTAGCAGCAAGATCGCAGATTATATATTTATTTCAATAAGAGTCCCCCTGCAAAGACATGAGCTGTGTTCGAATACCCATACTAACATACTGTATACTACATACTTAATGAGTATATACTACATACTGTATGCTATTATTTCATAGTATACCGTAAACGAACGGTATCCTTTCAGTTGAGCGTACTAGCACTTCGCCTGTCTACCGGAAGTTGATACTGTTGCTATGCAACCTCTTGCTAGCTTGCTAGCATAACAAATGACTTTTACGATTTCGGGTGTGTTCGTAAATTCAATCTGGAGTGCCAGAGTGCACAAATCCAGAGCGTTGTCATATTGTCCATTCGTAAATTCAGAGCGTTTGGCTCTCGGAGCGTTCAGAGAGCACACTGGACGATCTGGCCGAGGAGTAGGGTTGATCCAAGCGTTCTGACCTCACAACGGCGTCAAGCACCCAAGCTAACTGGCTAGCTTGCTAGCTACTTCCAGACACAAATGAGAGGACACCTCACTCTGACCATTTTACTCGCCCTAGCAGAGCTGGTTAGGCTGTTTTCATGTTACAGTGAGGGAAAAAAGTATTTGATCCCCTGCTGATTTTGTACGTTTGCCCACTGACAAAGACATGATCAGTCTATAATTTTAATGGTAGGTTTATTTGAACAGTGAGAGACAGAATAACAACAAAAAAATCCAGAAAAACACATGTCAAAAATGTTATAAATTGATTTGCATTTTAATGAGGGAAATAAGTATATGACCCCCTCTCAATCAGAAAGATTTCTGGCTCCCAGGTGTCTTTTATACAGGTAACAAGTTGAGATTAGGAGCACACTCTTAAAGGGAGTGCTCCTAATCTCAGTTTGTTACCTGTATAAAAGACACCTGTGAGGAATCAGCCCAGAACTACACGGGAGGATCTTGTCAATGATCTCAAGGCAGCTGTCTTTCTTATATCGATAAATATAAATATTGGTGCCCACCACTGCATTAAATTCATTTCATTTTTACGCATATAGCTGCATTTCATCAGTCTGCTGTATTCTTCAAGCTTCAAACCTTAACTTCTTTCAATTAAGTAATTTCCTCTCTGATAAGTAAAAAAAATAGTCTCGCTTGCCATTATGAAAAAGAGTATTAGCATTGCCCTCTAATAAGACTGTTACTACTACTACTACTACTACTACCGATAAGCATCCAGAAACACAACTACTACTACTACTACTACGGTCTGACTGTTTTAGAGAATAAGCATCCAGAAACACAACTACTACTACTACTACTACGGTCTGACTGTTTTAGAGAATAAGCATCCAGAAACACAACTACTACTACTACTACTACGGTCTGACTGTTTTAGAGAATAAGCATCCAGAAACACAACTACTACTACTACTACTACGGTCTGACTGTTTTAGAGAATAAGCATCCAGAAACACAACTACTACTACTACTACTACGGTCTGACTGTTTTAGAGAATAAGCATCCAGAAACACAACTACTACTACTACTACTACGGTCTGACTGTTTTAGAGAATAAGCATCCAGAAACACAACAACTACTACTACTACTACCGTCTGACTGTTTTAGAGAATAAGCATCCAGAAACACAACTACTACTACTACTACTACCGTCTGACTGTTTTAGAGAATAAGCATCCAGAAACACAACTACTACTACTACTACTACGGTCTGACTGTTTTAGAGAATAAGCATCCAGAAACACAACTACTACTACTACTACTACGGTCTGACTGTTTTAGAGAATAAGCATCCAGAAACACAACTACTACTACTACTACTACCGTCTGACTGTTTTCCATAAACACAACAACTACTACCGTCTGACTGTTTTCCATAAAATTGTCACATCCACAACAACCCCATGCATTGCCACATCCACCACAACCCCATGCATTGCCACATCCACCACAACCCCATGCATTGCCACATCCACCACAACCCCATGCATTGCCACATCCACCACAACCCCATGCATTACCACATCCACCACAACCCCATGCATTGCCACATCCACCACAACCACATGCATTGTCACAGCCACAACAACCCCATGCATTGCCACATCCACCACAACACCATGCATTGCCACATCCACCACAACCCCATGCATTGCCACATCCACCACAACCCCATGCATTGCCACATCCACCACAACCCCATGCATTGCCACATCCACCACAACCCCATGCATTGCCACATCCACCACAACCCCATGCATTGCCACATCCACCACAACCCCATGCATTGCCACATCCACTACAACCCCATGCATTGCCACATCCACCACAACCCCATGCATTGCCACATCCACCACAACCCCGTGCATTGCCACATCCACCACAACCCCATGCATTGCCACATCCACCACAACCCCATGCATTGCCACATCCACCACAACCCCATGCATTGCCACATCCACCCCAACCCCATGCATTGCCACATCCACCACAACCCCATGCATTGCCACATCCACCACAACCCCATGCATTGCCACATCCACCCCAACCCCATGCATTGCCACATCCACCACAACCCCATGCATTGCCACATCCACCACAACCCCATGCATTGCCACATCCACCACAACCCCATGCATTGCCACATCCACCCCAACCCCATGCATTGCCACATCCACCACAACAAACATTACATACTTAGGACGCTTAATAAGTGACAACAGATATATGAAGATAACTTTATTCCATTACTCAACAATATGAAAGCAGATCTAATTAAATGGAACTATCTTCCCATACATCTAACAGGTAGAATAAACGTCTTCAGAATGGCACGGCTCCCAAAGGTTGTATATTTATTCTCAGTCATACTAATTACCCCACCGAAGACCGAAGTATACTCAGTCTTAATGGGAGAATAAAACTCATAGAATAAAAAGGAAGGTTTTACATCGTCCTCAGTCTGAGGGGGGTTTTAACCTTCCGGACATGGAATTGCATCAGCTTGCTACCCAAGGCTTTTACTTGGGACATATAGTTAAATGCACTAAAGAGGAACAATGGATACATATTGAAGATGCGCATGCTCATCGCCAGAATATTTTCACGTTTCTATTTTCAAAGTATAAAGCTAATAACACAAACCTCTTTAAGGATCGGACCCTTTTTTTCACTTTTCGCCTAAAATGACATACCCAAATCTAACTGCCTGTAGCTCAGGACCTGAAGCAAGGATATGCATATTCTTGATACCATTTGAAAGGAAACACTTTGAAGTTTGTGGAAATGTGAAATTAATGTAGGAGAATATAACACATTAGATCTGGTAAAAGATAATACAAAACATAAAAACATGCGTTTTCTATTTATTTTTCTGTTCCATCATCTTTGAAATGCAAGAGAAAGGCCACAATATAATATTGCAGTTTAGGCGCAATTCAGATTTTGGCCACTAGATAAATAATAATAATAATATGCCATTTAGCAGACGCTTTTATCCAAAGAGACTTACAGTCATGTGTGCATACATTTTTACGTATGGGTGGTCCCGGGGATCGAACCCACTACCCTGGTGTTACAAGCGCCATGCTCTACCAATTGAGCTACAGAGGACCAGATGGCAGCAGTGTGTGTGCAAAGTTTCAGATTGATCCAGTGAAGCATTGCAATACTGGACTATTGGTCAATTTACATATTTTCAAGTACATAACTATAGAGAACATACAAAAATGATATGGTAATACAAATTGTAAGTTTACACACTCACAGGAATGTCATACATGATGGATCATTAGCGTATACACTAACTTTCACACATCTAGATGGCCGGGTGGGGAGGGTGTGGAGCCAGAGACAGCAGGGGTTCAAACTGTAGAACCCAGTTCCTACATTTGAATATAAAAATTGATTTTATCAAACAAAACTATGCTACATTTGATCTCTGGGACCCTTAGGATGACAAATCAGAGCAAGATTACTGAATGTAAGTACATTATTTACCTTCAGAGGTGAATGTATCAAACCAGTTGCCGTGATACGTTTTTTGTTGTTGTGCACTCTCCTCAAAAAATAGCATGGTCTTTTTTCACTGTAATATCTACTGTAAATTGGACAGTGCAGTTAGATGAACAAGAATTTAACCTTTCTGCCAATATAAGACATGTCTATGTCCTGGAAAGTTTGCTGTTACTTACAACAGTCATGCTAATCACATTAGCGCATGTTAGCTCAACCGTCCCGTATACGGGACACCGATCCCGTAGAGGTTAAACAACGTAATAGTTAAGACACAATATGGAAGAAAAATGAAACATATTCTACAAGAACCAATATCACTCCCTTAAAACACAACCCTATGGAACAATCCTTGGATAGCTTTTCAGAATTCACCAATAAAAACTAAAGGTATAGAAACCATGAATAGCTTGGTAACAGGAAATACATTCGTTTACATTACAGAATTAAAAAGCAATTTTGGACAGACCAATGAAGATATTTCAAATACATGCAACTTAAAAGTTTCATATTACGAAATTTCGATTTAAAATCTTTTGGACATCAGAGTAAAATATGAACTATTGGAACCAAGACGTAAGAACTGGCGCAAGACGAAATTACAGTTAACGAAAATATGTGCTTAATACCGTATAAACTAATGTATAGATTTTATTATACAAGAGACATCATTCCCAAATTCTACAGCACAACGGCAGAGTCATGTCTTAAGTGTAAAACTAATAATGGAAATGTTATACATTCCAAAAGTTAAGGGCGGAGTTAGAAAGTTTGCTGTCAGAAGTATTACAATGGAAATGTACTTTTAATCCGTCTGTCTGCATATTTCAAGACATGGCATATGAGATACCTGATGGGTTGGACCATACTTTTCTCCTCAATCATCTTGAGAAAAAAAAACATATACTTAAACTGGAAATCAACCAATCTTCCATCATTAACACAATGGAAAAGGTGAAATGCTTTATTATCTAAATGTTGAAAGTGGGTGACAGAGAGAAACAAAATGGTGCAGTTTGAGGCCATGTGGTGGAGAGTGATGCTGGGGATGGGGTGTGAGCAGGTGGGTCTGGGCAGGTGGTGGAGAGTGGGGGTGGGGGTGTGAGCAGGTGGGTCTGGGCAGGTGGTGGAGAGTGATGATGGGGGTGGGAGCAGGTGGGTCTGGGCAGGTGGTGGAGAGTGGGGGTGGGGGTGGGGGTGTGAGCAGGTGGGTCTGGGCAGGTGTGATGTCATTGATGTTTGTGTGCATCTTTATGCTGTCGTTTGTATGTTTTGTATTGTAAAAAAAAATATATATATATACATTTGGAAATGTGTCCTTTGGTCTGGAGTCCAAATTTGAGATTTTTGGTTCCAACCAGTGTGGTGAATGGATGATCTCCGCTTGTGTATTTCCCACCATAAAGCATGGAGCAGGAGGTGTTATGGTGTGGGGGTGCTTTGCTGATGTCTGTGATTTATTTAGAATTCAAGGCACACTTAACCAGCATGGCTACCACAGCTTTCTGCAGCGATACGCCATCCCATCTAGTTTGTGCTTAGTGGGACTGTCATTTGTTTTCAACAGGACAATGACCCAACACACCTCCAGGCTGTGTAAGGGCTATTTTACCAAGAAGGAGAGTGATGGAGTGCTGCATCAGATGACCTGGCCTCCACAATCCCCCGACCTCAACCAAATTGAGATGGTTTGGGATGAGTTGGACCGCAGAGTGAAGGAAAAGCAGCCAACAAGTGCTCAGCATATGTGGGAACTCCTTCAAGACCGTTGGAAAAGCATTCCAGGTGAAGATGGTTTTTTATTTAACCTTTATTTAACCAGGTAAGCCAGTTGAGAACAAGTTCTCATTTACAACTGCGACCTGGCCAAGATAAAGCAAAGCAGTGCGATTAAAAACAACAACACAGAGTTACATATGGGGTAAAACAAAACATAAAGTCAAAAATACAACAGAAAATAGAAAATATATATACAGTGTGTGCAAATGTAGCAAGTTATGGAGGTAAGGCAATAAATAGGCCATAGTGCAAAATAATTACAATTAGTATTAACACTGGAATGATAGATGTGGAAGAGATGATGTGCAAATAGAGATACTGGGGTACAAATGAGCAAAATAAATAACAATATAGGGATGAGGTAGTTGGGTGGGCTAATTTCAGATGGGCTGTGTACAGGTGCAGTGATCGGTAAGGTGCTCTGACAACTGATGCTTAAAGTTAGTGAGGGAGATAAGAGTCTCCAGCTTCAGAGATTTTTGCAGTTCGTTCCAGGATTTTGCAGCAGAGAACTGGAAGGAATGGCGGCCAAAGGAGGTGTTGGCTTTGGGGATGACCAGTGAGATATACCTGCTGGAGCGCATACTACGGGTGGGTATTGCTATGGTGACCAATGAGCTAAGATAAGGCGGGGATTTGCCTAGCAGTGATTTATAGATGGCCTGGAGCCAGTGGGTTTGGCAACGAATATGTAGTGAGGGCCAGCCAACAAGAGCGTACAGGTCACAGTGGTGGGTAGTATATGGGGCTTTGGTGACAAAACGGATGGCACTGTGATAGACTACATCCAATTTGCTGAGTAGAGTGTTGGAGGCTATTTTGTAAATGACATCGCCGAAGTCAAGGATCGGTAGGATAGTCAGTTTTACGAGGGCATGTTTGGCAGCATGAGTGAAGGAGGCTTTGTTGCAAAATAGGAAGCAGATTCTAGATCTAACTTTTGATTGGAGATGCTTAATGTGAGTCTGGAAGGAGAGTTTACAGTCTAACCAAACACCTAGGTATTTGTAGTTGTCCACATACTCTAGGTCAGACCCGTCGAGAGTAGTGATTCTAGTCGGGTGGGCGGGTGCCAGCAGCGTTCGGTTGAAGAGCATGCATTTAGTTTTACTAGTGTTTAAGAGCAGTTGGAGGCTACAGAAGGAGTGTTGTATGGCATTGAAGCTCGTTTGGAGGTTTGTTAACACAGTGTCCAATGAAGGGCCAGATGTATACAAAATGGTGTCGTCTGCGTAGAGGTGGATCTGAGAATCACCAGCAACAAGAGCGACATCATTGATATACACAGAGAAAAGAGTCGGTCCAATAATTGAACCCTGTGGCACACCCATAGAGACTGCCATAGGTCCAGACAACAGGCCCTCCGATTTGACACATCGAACTCTATCTGAGAAGTAGTTGGTGAACCAGGCGAGGCAGTCATTTGAGAAACCAAGGCTATTTAGTCTGCCAATAAGAATGCGGTGGTTGACAGAGTCAAAAGCCTTGGCCAGGTCGATGAAGACGGCTGCACAGTACTATCTATTATCGATCGTGGTTACAATATCGTTTAGGACCTTGAGCGTGGCTGAGGTGCACCCATGACCAGCTTGGAAACCGGATTGCATAGCGGAGAAGGTACGGTGTGATTCGAAATGGTCAGTGATCTGTTTGTTAACTTGGCTTTCAAAAACTTTCGAAAGGCAGGGCAGGATGGATCTAGAGTGTCACCCCTTTGAAGAGGGGGATGACCGCGGCAGCTTTCCAATCTCTGGGGATCTCAGACGTTACGAAAGAGAGGTTGAACAGGCTAGTAATAGGGGTTGCAACAATTTCGGCTGCTAATTTTAGAAAGAAAGGGTCCAGATTGTCTAGCCCAGATGATTTGTAGTGTTCCAGATTTTGCAGCTCTTTCAGAACATCAGCTGTCTGAATTTGTGTGAAGGAGAAGCGGGGGGCATGGGCAAGTTGCAGCGGAGGGTGCAGAGCTGGTGACCGGGGTAGTGGTAGCCAGGTGGAAAGCATGGCCAGCTGTAGCAAAATGCTTGTTAAAATTCTCGATGATTGTAGATTTATCGGTGGTGATAGTGTTTCCTAGCCTCAGTGCAGTGGGCAGCTGGGAGGAGGTGCTCTTATTCTCCATGGACTTTACAGTGTGCCAAAACATTTTGGAGTTAGTGCTGCAGGATGCACATTTCTGTTTGAAAAAGTTAGCCTTTGCTTTCCTAACTGCTTGTGTATATTGGTTCCTAACTTCCCTGAAAAGTTGCATATCGCGGGGGCTATTCGATGCTAATGCAGTACGCCACAGGATGTTTTTGTGCTGGTCAAGGGCAGTCAAGTCTGAGGAGAACAAGGGGCTATATCTGTTCTTAGTTCTGAATTTTTTGAATGGGGCATGCTTATTTAAAATTGAGAGGAAAGCACTTTTAAAGAACATCCAGGCATCCTCTACTGACAGAATGAGATCGATATCCATCCAGGATACCTGGGCCAGGTCAATTAGGAAGGCCTGCTCGCTAAAGTGTTTTAGGGAGCGTTTGACAGTGATTAGGGGTTGTCGTTTGACCACGGACCCGTTACGGACGCAGGCAATAAGGCAGTGATCGCTGAGATCCTGGTTGAAGACAGCGGAGGTGTATTTAGAGGGTAAGTTAGTCAGGATGATATCTATGAGGGTGCCCATGTTTACGGATTTAGGGTTGTACCTGGTAGGTTCCTTGATAATTTGTGTGAGATTGAGGGCATCTAGTTTAGATTGTAGGATGGCCGGGGTGTTAAGCATATCCCAGTTTAGGTCACCAAGCAGTACGAACTCTGAGGATAGATGGGGGCAATCAATTCACATATGGTGTCCAGGGCACAGCTGGGGGCTGAGGGGGGGTCGGTAGCAAGCGGCAACAGTGAGAGACTTATTTCTGGAAAGGTGGATTTTTAGAAGTAGAAGCTCAAACTGTTTGGGCACAGACCTGGATAGTATGATAGAGCTCTGCAGGCTATCTCTACAGTAGATTGCAACTCCACCCCCTTTGGCAGTTCTATCTAGACGGAAAATGTTGTAGTTGGGGATGGAAATGTCTGAATTTTTGGTGGCCTTCCTAAGCCAGGATTCAGACACTGCTAGAACATCAGGGTTGGCAGAGTGTGCTAACGCAGTGAATAACTCAAACTTAGGGAGGAGGCTTCTGATGTTAACATGCAAAAAGCCAATGCTTTTACGGTTACAGAAGTCAACAAATGATAGCTCCTGGGGAGTAGGAGTGATACTGGGGGCTGCAGGGCCTGGGTTAGCCTCTACATCACCAGAGGAACAGAGGAGGACTAGAATAAGGATACGGCTAAAGGCTTTAAGAACTGGTCTTCTAGTGCGTTGGGTACAGAGACTAAAGGGGGCAGATTTCCGGGCGTTGTAGAATAGATTCAGGGCATTATGTACAGACAAGGATATGGAAGGATATGAGTACAGTGGAGGTAAACCTAAGCGTTGGGTAACAATGAAAGAGATAGCATCACTGGAGGCACCGATTGAGCCGGTCTCCGCGTGTATGGGGAGGGGGGTGGAACAAAGGAGCTCTCTGAGGCAGTTTGAGAGGGACTTGGGGCTCTACAGTGACATTTTACAATAAGGTTGAGAGAGTGCCAATAGTGTGCAAAGCTGTCATCAAGGCAAAGGGTGGCTATTGGAAGAATCTCAAATATAAAATATATTTTGATTAGATGCTGAGTATTTCCAACCCCACTTTTACCTCATCATGTAGAATAGTTGTTTCTCTGCAGTCCAATGTTGTGAACATACCAATCTGGACATTGTAATTTTCAATAGTGGTTAAAAAAATGTTTTTAGAAACATATTTGTAATTGGTTCCGTAAATTCCTTCTTGCATTTGCTTATAAGCACAATAAAAATGGACATTGATTGAAATGAAATATATTTTGAATTAGTTATCCACATTTATGCGTTTTGAAATACGGGCTTTTATTTTGAATGATTCCTCATTACCATACAAAGTGACGTCAATGTTTGTGCTGCTGGCAGAATACTGGTCTGCTTCGTCTGTATCCACAACACGTAAGTACATAAACAAACACGTTTTGGTAACATCTGATCGTTTTTCAGCTTCGTAGCTAGAAGCATACAGTAACGATAAAACAGGGGTTGACCATCTAATGGTACATTGAAGAATTGATTGCTTCTATATTAGTGCATCGTTGATTGGGTCGTGAGGCTTCGTCACAGCTCTAACGTTAGCTAGCTAGCTAGCCTGTCTGTTTCTTTCTTTCTAGCCTGTCTGTTTCTTTCTAGTGACAGTGCAGAATAATATGCACATAAAGTGTTTTCTCTTTATGCGCATACATATGATTTATAAACACGATTACAATTGAGCATGTTAAAGGCAAAGGCAGATTTTCTCCAGGCGATTCGGTATGCGCACATCTGTAGCACGCAGCCTGAATCCTACACAAAGACGAATGGGGGGAAGCCAACTGGCTAGTTCTGTTAATACTGTGGTGTTGGTCCAATGTCTGGGACATGAAACTGGAAATATAAAATACAACAAATGTTTAGAACAGTTGCCTCCCAAAATATAGTTAGTATTCATTGACATTTGGTGTGAATGTAACGTTACTCAGGGTAGCTAACTAATGAATGTGCTTTGGAGGCAAAACAGGAACCCTACAGTAGTTGGCTGTCAAACCATCAGATTGCTGTCAAAACAAACATTGATATGACAACTATTACCACGTTGAGGTTATTTTTGTTTTCCAGTTGTTCCCTGATGATCATATTAATGTATCTACCTAGCCATCTATACTGAACAAAAATATAAACGCAACAATTTCAGAGATTTTACTGAGTTACAGTTCATTTAAGGAAATCAGTCAAGTGAAATGAATAAATTAGGCCCTAATCTATGGATTCCACATGACTGGGGAGGGACGCTGCTATTGGTGGCCCCACCCACTGGGGAGCCAGGCCCAGCCAATCAGAATGAGTTTTTCCCCACAAAAGGCCAGACAGAAATACTCCTCAGTTTCATCAGCTGTCCGGGTGGCTGGTCTCAGACTATCCTGCAGGTGAAGAAGCCAGATGTGGAGGTCCTGTGTTGGCGTGGTTACACGTGGTCTGGGGAGGTCCTGGGCTGGCGTGGTTACACGTGGTCTGGGAGGTCCTGGGCTGGCGTGGTTACACGTGGTCTGGGGAGGTCCTGGGCTGGCGTGGTTACACGTGGTCTGGGGAGGTCCTGGGCTGGCGTGGTTACACGTGGGTCTGGGGAGGTCCTGGGCTGGGCGTGGTTACACGTGGTCTGGGGAGGTCCTGGGCTGGGCGTGGTTACACGTGGTCTGGGGAGGTCCTGGGCTGGCGTGGTTACACGTGGTCTGGGGAGGTCCTGGGCTGGCCTGGTTACACGTGGTCTGGGGAGGTCCTGGGCTGGCGTGGTTACACGTGGTCTGGGGAGGTCCTGGGCTGGCGTGGTTACACGTGGTCTGGGGAGGTCCTGGGCTGGCCTGGTTACACGTGGTCTGGGGAGGTCCTGGGCTGGCGTGGTTACACGTGGTCTGCGGTTGTGAGGCCAGTTGGACATACGACCAAATTCTCTAAAACGACGTTGGAGGCGGTTTATGGTAGAGAAATAAACATTCAATTCTCATGGCTACCGACGTGAGTGCTACGGGGCGGTAGTCATTTAGGCAGGTTACCTTCGCATTCTTGGGCACGGGGACTATGGTGGTCTATTTGAAACATTTAGGTATTACAGACTCGGTCAGGGAGAGGTTGAAAATGTCAGTGAAGACACTTGCCAGTTGGCCGGCACATGCTCAGAGTACACGTCCTGGTAATCCATCTGGCCTTGTGAATGTTAACCTGTTTAAAGGTCTTGCACACATCGGCTACGGAGAGCGTGATCACACAGTCGTACGGAACAGCTGGTGCTCTCATGCATGCTTCAGTGTTGCTTGCCTCGAAGCGAGCATAGAAGTAATTTAGCTCGTCTGGTAGGCTTGTGTCACTGGGCAGCTCGCGGCTGGGTTTCCCTTTGTAGTCCGTAATAGTTTGCAAGCCCTGCCACATCCGACGAGCGTCAGAGCCGGTGTAGTAGGATTCAATCTTAGTCCTGTATTGACGCTTTGCCTGTTTGATGGTTCGTCTGAGGGCATAGCAGGATTTCTTATAAGCGTCCGGATTAGTTTCCCGCTCATTGAAAGCGGTAGCTCTAGCCTTTAGCTCGGTGCGGATGTTGCCTGTAATCCACATCTGTGGCATTCTGTTGTGTGACAAAACTGCACATTTTAGAGTGGCCTTTTATTGTCCCCAGCACAAGGTGCACTTGTGTAATGATCATTCTGACAGCATACCACCCTGCATCCCACTGCTGGCTTGCCTCTGAAGCTAAGCAGGGTTGGTCTTGGTCGGTCCCTGGATGGGAGACCAGATGCTGCTGGAAGTGGTGTTGGAGGGCCAGTAGGAGGTCCCTGGATGGGAGACCAGATGCTGCTGGAAGTGGTGTTGGAGGGCCAGTAGGAGGTCCCTGGATGGGAGACCAGATGCTGCTGGAAGTGGTGTTGGAGGGCCAGTAGGAGGTCCCTGGATGGGAGACCAGATGCTGCTGGAAGTGGTGTTGGAGGGCCAGTAGGAGGTCCCTGGATGGGAGACCAGATGCTGCTGGAAGTGGTGTTGGAGGGCCAGTAGGAGGTCCCTGGATGGGAGACCAGATGCTGCTGGAAGTGGTGTTGGAGGGCCAGTAGGAGGTCCCTGGATGGGAGACCAGATGCTGCTGGAAGTGGTGTTGGAGGGCCAGTAGGAGGCACTCTTTCCTCTGGTCTAAAATAAAATATCCCAATGCCCCAGGGCAGTGATTGGGGACATTGCCCTGTGTAGGGTGCCGTCTTTCGGATGGGACGTTAAACAGGTGTCCTGACTCTCTGTGGTCACTAAAGATCCCATGGTACTTATTGTAAGAGTAGGGGTGTTAACCCTGGTGTCCTGGCTAAGTTCCCAATCTGGCCCTTATACCATCATGGCCACCTAATCATCCCCAGCTTCCAATTGGCTCATTCATCCCCCTTCCTCTCCCCTGTAACTATTCCCCAGGTCGTTGCTGTAAATGAGAATATGTTCTTAGTCAACTTAGCTGGTAAAATAAAACAAATCAACCAAGCTATCGGATTGATCTACCAACCAAGCTATCGGATTGATCTACCAAGCTAGCAATCGGATTGATCTACCTAGCGATCTATCTGATTGATCTACCTAGCTATCTATCGGATGTATCTACCTATATTGCTTCTCTGTTTTTTGTTTTTTCTGCACATAGTTGTTTTAGTTTTTTTGGTGCTGACCAAAAGTAAACTGTTAGAGTGAGAGCGTGCGAGAGAGAGATGTGTGGTCCATTTTAATGACGCTAATGTTTTTTATTCCAGATTGGGACTATGACGCAGACAGTGCAGACCAATGGGGTGCAACCTCTCAGTAAGACATGGGAACTCAGTCTGTATGAGCTACAGAGGACTCCACAGGTAGGGGAGCACATTTAATGTAACACCTCTCTGTCTCTGAGCTACAGAGGACTCCACAGGTAGGGGAGCACATTTAATGTAACACCTCTCTGTCTCTGAGCTACAGAGGACTCCACAGGTAGGGGAGCACATTTAATGTAACACCTCTCTGTCTCTGAGCTACAGAGGACTCCACAGGTAGGGGAGCACATTTAATGTAACACCTCTCTGTCTCTGAGCTACAGAGGACGCCACAGGTAGGGGAGCACATTTAATGTAACACCTCTCTGTCTCTGAGCTACAGAGGACGCCACAGGTAGGGGAGCACATTTAATGTAACACCTCTCTGTCTCTGAGCTACAGAGGACGCCACAGGTAGGGGAGCACATTTAATGTAACACCTCTCTGTCTCTGAGCTACAGAGGACTCCACAGGTAGGGGAGCACATTTAATGTAACACCTCTCTGTCTCTGAGCTACAGAGGACGCCACAGGTAGGGGAGCACATTTAATGTAACACCTCTCTGTCTCTGAGCTACAGAGGACGCCACAGGTAGGGGAGCACATTTAATGTAACACCTCTCTGTCTCTGAGCTACAGAGGACTCCACAGGTAGGGGAGCACATTTAATGTAACACCTCTCTGTCTCTGAGCTACAGAGGACTCCACAGGTAGGGGAGCACATTTAATGTAACACCTCTCTGTCTCTGAGCTACAGAGGACTCCACAGGTAGGGGAGCACATTTAATGTAACACCTCTCTGTCTCTGAGCTACAGAGGACTCCACAGGTAAGGGAGCACATTTAATGTAACACCTCTCTGTCTCTGAGCTACAGAGGACTCCACAGGTAGGGGAGCACATTTAAAGTAACACTTGTGTCTCTGAACTACAGAGGACTCCACAGGTAGGGGAGCACATTTAATGCAACACCTCTCTGTCTCTGAGCTACAGAGGACTCCACAGGTAGGGGAGCACATTTAATGTAACACCTCTCTGTCTCTGAGCTACAGAGGACTCCACAGGTAGGGGAGCACATTTAATGTAACACCTCTCTGTCTCTGAGCTACAGAGGACTCCACAGGTAGGGGAGCACATTTAATGTAACACTTGTGTCTCTGAACTACAGAGGACTCCACAGGTAGGGGAGCACATTTAATGTAACACCTCTCTGTCTCTGAGCTACAGAGGACGCCACAGGTTGGGGAGCACATTTAATGTAACACTTCTGTCTCTGAACTACAGAGGACTCCACAGGTAGGGGAGCACATTTAATGTAACACCTCTCTGTCTCTGAGCTACAGAGGACTCCACAGGTAGGGGAGCACATTTAATGTAACACCTCTCTGTCTCTGAGCTACAGAGGACTCCACAGGTAGGGGGAGCACATTTAATGTAACACCTCTCTGTCTCTGAGCTACAGAGGACTCCACAGGTAGGGGAGCACATTTAATGTAACACCTCTCTGTCTCTGAGCTACAGAGGACTCCACAGGTAGGGGAGCACATTTAATGTAACACCTCTCTGTCTCTGAGCTACAGAGGACTCCACAGGTAGGGGAGCACATTTTAATGTAACACCTCTCTGTCTCTGAGCTACAGAGGACTCCACAGGTAGGGGAGCACATTTTAATGTAACACCTCTCTGTCTCTGAGCTACAGAGGACTCCACAGGTAGGGTTGCTTTTAACTTTTAGTTTAAAGTTTATGATGTAGATTTGAGAGTGTGGAGTCCTCTGTAGCTCAGAGACAGGGTTCGTCTATGCCCTGACATGGCTGTAGACGCCTAACACCACCACTAGGGGGCAGTAGACTGGTTCAAACACCGCTCTAATGCGTCTCTTTCTCTTTGGAAGAGCGGGGACAGTGCCGTCTGAAACCATAGACGATAGTTCGGCAGCCCCCGTCGCTCTTTTGGCGTGGTGCGGCTGAAGCACGTCTCTGTTTCATGCAGCGCGCTGTCGGGAGAAATGGTCATGTGTGTTAATATATGTTAATTGCATGCAAATAAAGGTTGCTTCGCTACCACACCCACAATGGAAGCACAATAATAGCCTTGGATTGGCTGGCGGAGGACCTCTGAGGAGGGGAGCAGCTCTACTTAAGCAATAAGCACAAGAGGCTGTGGTATATGTCCAATATACCACAGATACAGGCTGTTCTAATGCACGACGCAACACAGAGTGCCTGGATACAGCCCTTAGCCGTGGTATATTGGCCATATACCACAAACCACCGATGTGCCTTAATGCTATTATAAACTGGTTACTAACGTAATTAGAACAGTAACAAAAATGTTTTGTCATACCCGTGGTATACGGTCTCATATACCATGGCTTTCAGCCAATCAGCACTCAGGGCTATAACCACCCATATACAGTATTGATCACAGCATAGGCTAGCCAATAATTCCGGATATTACAGGAAGGCTACTCTTTGATTCCTTTTGTAAAACGGAGTTATGAAATCTGAAGACGTTACGTTAACTGAGAACCATTAAACTGATCATATTTACTGTTTCAAACATTAACTTCCATAGTTTTTCCTTTGTCTTTTTAGTGAAATAAACTCAGTGGTTTCTTTAGGTGGATGATGATGAGGCGCCGTATGAATCTAAACATGAAAACAATGAATGACTTGTTCTTTGTGAATCTCTCCTGTTTCCTTTTGTGGTGGTGTGTATATTTCTACATCATACAGTGCATTCGGAAAGTATTCAGACCCCTTGACTTTTTCCACAGTTTGGTACGTTACAGCCTTATTCTAAAATGGATTAAATAGTTTTTTTCCCCTCATCAATCTACACACAATACCCCATAATGACATAGCAAAACCTGGTTTTATGACATTTTTGCAAATGTATTACAAAAAATACAAAAAATAAAACCTTATTTACATAAGTATTCAGACCCTTTGCTATGAGACTCGAAATCGAGCTCAGGTGCATCCTGTTTCCATTGATCATCCATGAGATGTTTCTACAACTTGATTGGAGGCCACCTGTGGTAAATTGAATTGATTGGACATGATTTAGAAAGACACACACCTGTCTATATAAGTTCCCACAGTGGACAGTGCATGTCAGAGCAAAAACAAAGCCATGAGGTCGAAGTAATTGTCCCTAGAGCTCAGAGACAGGATTGTTTCGAGGCACAGATCTGGGGAAAGGTACCAAAAAATGTCTGCAGCATTGAAGGTCCCCAAGAACACAGTGGCCCCCATCATTCTTAAATGGAAGAGGTTTGGAACCACCAAGACTCTTCCTAGAGCTGGCCGCCCGGCCAAACTGATCAATTGGGGGAAAAGGGCCTTGGTCAGGGAGGTGACCAAGAACCCGATGCTCACTCTGACAGAGCTCCAGAGTTCCTCTGTGGAGATGGGAGAACCTTCCAGAAGGACAACCATCTCTGCAGCACTCCACCAATCAGGCCTTTATTGTAGAGTGGCCAGACGGAAGCCACTCCTCAGTAAAAGGCACATGACATCCCGCTTGGAGTTTTCCAAAAGACACCTAAAGGACTCTCAGACCATGAGAAACAAGATTCTCTGGTCTGATGAATTCAAGATTGAACTCTTTGGCCTGAATGTCAAGTGTCACGTCTGGAGGAAACCTGGCACCATCCCTACGGTGAAGCATGGTGGTGGCAGCATCATGCTGTGGGGATGTTTTTCAGCGGCAGGGACTGGGAGACTAGTCAGGATCGAGGGAAAGATGAACGGAGCAAAGTACAGAGAGATCCTTGATGAAAACCTGCTCCAGAGCGCTCAGGACCTCAGACTGGGGGCGAAGGTTCACCTTCCAACAGGACAACGACCCTAAGCACACAGCCAAGACAACGCAGCAGTGTCTTCGGGACAAGTCTCTGAATGTCCTTGAGTGGCCCAGCCAGAGCCCGGACTTGAACCCGATCGAACATCTGTGGAGAGACCTGAAAATAGCTGTGCAGTGACACTCCCCATCCAACCTGATAGAACTTGAGAGGATCTGCAGAGAAGAATGGGAGAAACTCCCCAAATACATGTGCCAAGCTTGTAGCGTCATACCCAAGAAGACTCAAAGCTGTAATTGCTGCCAAAGGTGCTTCAACAAAGTACTGAGTAAAGGGTCTGAATACTTATGTAAATGTGATATTTGTTATTTTTATTTTTAATACATTTGCAAACATTTCTAAAAACCTGTTTTTGCTTTATCATTATGGGGTATTGTGTGTAGATTGAGGGGGAGAAAAACGATTTAATCAATTTTAGAATAAGGCTGTAACAGAATATGGAAAAAGCCAAGGGGTCTGAATACTTTCCGAATGCACTGTATATACGGTATGCAATATATAGGACCAGAGTTAGGTATATGTTTTCATCTGTGTGTCCCCCCCTGTACAGGAGGCCATCACCGATGGGCTGGAGATAGCGGTGTCTCCCAGGAGCCTCCACAGTGAGCTGATGTGTCCGATCTGTCTGGACATGCTCAAGAACACCATGACAACCAAGGAGTGTCTGCACCGCTTCTGTGCTGACTGCATCATCACTGCCCTCAGATCAGGGTATGTACCCCGAACCTACCCTGAATTAACCTAACCTACCCTAACCTAAAGTAACCTACCCTGACCTAAAGTAACCTAACCTAAAGTAACATAACCTAACCTACCCTGAATTAAAGTAACCTAACCTAAAGTAACCTAACCTACCCTGAATTAAAGTAACCTAACCTAAAGTAACCTAACCTACCCTGAATTAAAGTAACCCAACTACTTGTGCTGACTGCATCATCGTTGCAGTCAGATCAGGGTATGTTATGATAATTATTATATTATGTTATGTAGCCTTTACCCTAACCCTGACCACCTTCCAACATAACCCTGACCCTAACCCTGACCACCTTCCGACATGTTCATATGATTCTCCTCCGTTTGAGCAAAAAGCAACAACACGACATGCTGCTGTTGATCTATTAGTTTGGTCTCTCAGACACTGATTACTATCTATTAGTTTGGTCTCAGACACTGATTACTATCTATTAGTTTGGTCTCTCAGACACTGATTACTATCTATTAGTTTGGTCTCTCAGACACTGATTACTATCTATTAGTTTGGTCTCTCAGACACTGATTACTATCTATTAGTTTGGTCTCAGACACTGATTACTATCTATTAGTTTGGTCTCTCAGACACTGATTACTATCTATTAGTTTGGTCTCTCAGACACTGATTACTATCTATTAGTTTGGTCTCTCAGACACTGATTACTATCTATTAGTTTGGTCTCAGACACTGATTACTTTGTCTGTGTTTTTGTATTTATCAAAGTCCTGATTGACTGCAGATAACTTTTGTTACACATGACATCATCATCACCACCACCACCGCATCATCATCATACGTAATCACCACATCCTCCACATCACCACCATCATCATCACCTCATCAGAGCAGCAGTAACTCACCAGCATTACGACTCGGAATACGACTTTTCCGAATTGGATCCTTTGTTCGTACCTCCCAGGACAATTGAACTGATTCTCTGCCGGCGGAGAAGAGGTATTCGGAGTGGACTTCTAGTCGGACTCAGGAGGCGTGCACACCATCCACCGCTTCCGAGTATATTACTCGCTAATGTTCAGTCTCTGGATAATAAAGTAGACGAGCTCAGGGCGAGGATCTCCTTCCAGAGAGACATCAGGGATTGTAACATACTCTGTTTTACGGAAACATGTCTCTCTCGGGATATACTGTCTTTGTCCATACAGCCAGCTGGGTTCTCAGTATATCGCGCAGACAGAAATAAAATACTCTCCGGGTGTGATTGTGATAACATACAGAAACTCAAGTCCTTCTGTTCACCTGACCTAGAATACCTCACAATCAAATGCCGACCGTATTATCTCCAAAGAGAATTCGGTTATAGTCACAGCCGTGTATATTCCCCCTCAAGCCGATACCCCGACGGCCCTCAAAGAACTTTACTGGACTTTATGCAAACTGGAAACCCCATATCCTGAGGCTGCATTTTATTGTAGCTGGGGATTTTAACAAAGCAAATTTGAGGAAAACGCAACCAAAGACATTGACTGTAGTACTCGCGCTGCTAAAACACTCTACCACTGCTACTCCAACTTCCGGGATGCCTACAAGGCCCTCCCCCGCCCTCCCTTTGGCAAATCTGATCACGACTCCATTTTGCTCCTCCCTTCCTATAGGCAGAAACTCAAACAGGAAGTACCCGTGCTAAGGACTATTCAACGCTGGTCTGACCAATCGGAATCCACGCTTCAAGATTGTTTTGATCACGCGGACTGGGATATGTTCCGGGTAGCCTCCGAGAATAACATCGACGAATACACTGATACGGTGACTGAGTTCATCAGGAAGTGTATCGGTGATGTTGTGCCCACTGTGACTATTAAAACCTACCCTAAACTGAAAGCGCGAACCACCGCATTTAACCATGGCAAGGTGACTGGGAATATGGTCGAATAAAATCAGTGTAGTTATTCCCTCCGTAAGGCAATCAAACAGGCAAAACGTCAGTACAGAGACGAAGTGGAGTCGCAATTCAACAGCTCAGACACGAGACGTATGTGGCAGGGTCTACAGACAATCACGGACTACAAAGGGAAAACCAGCCACGTCGCGGAAACCGACGTCTTGCTTCCGGACAAGCTAAACACCTTCTTCGCCCGCTTTGAGGATAACACAGTGCCACCGACGCGGCCCACTACCAAGGACTGTGGCCTCTCCTTCTCCGTGGCCGAATTGAGTAAGACGTTTAAGTGTGTTAACTCTCGCAAGGCTGCCGGCCCAGACGGCATCTCTAGCCGCGTCCTCAGAGCATGCGCAGACCAGCTGGCTGGAGTGTTTACGGACATATTCAATCTCTCCCTTTCCCAGTCTGCTGTCCCCGCATGCTTCAAGATGGCCACCACTGTTCCTGTACCCAAGAAAGCAAAGGTAACTGAACTAAATGACTATCACCTCTGTCAACATGAAGTGCTTTGAGAGGCTAGTTAAGGATCATATCACCTCTACCTTACCTGACACCCTAGACCCACTTCAATTTGCTTACCGCCCCAATAGATCCACAGACGATGCAGTCGCCATCGCACTGCACACTGCCCTATCCCATCTGGACAAGAGGATTACCTATGTAAGAATGCTGTTAATTGACTATAGCTCAGCCTTCAACACCATAGTACCCTCCAAGCTCATCATTAAGCTCGGGGCCCTGGGTCTGAACCCCACCCTCTGCAACTGGGTCCTGGACTTCCTGACGGCCGTCCCCAGGTGGTGAAGGTAGGAAACAACACCTCCACTTTGCTGATCCTCAACACTGGGGCCCCACAAGGGTGCGTGCTCAGCCCCCTCCTGTACTCCCTGTTCACCCATGACTGCGTGGCCAAGCACGCCTCCAACTCAATCATCAAGTTTGCAGACGACACAACAGTAGTAGGCCTGATTACCAACAATGACGAGACCGCCTACAGGGAGGAGGTGAGGGCTCTGGGAGTGTGGTGCCAGGAAAATAACCTCTCCCTCAATGTCGACAGAACAAAGGAGCTGATCGTGGACTTCAGGAAACAGCAGAGGGAGCACGCCCCTATCCACATCGACGGGACCGCTGTGGAGCAGGTGGAAAGCTTCAAGTTCCTCAGCATACACATCACTGACGATCTGAAATAGTCCACCCACACAGACAGTGTGGTGAAGAAGGCACCTTTAACCCTCACACACTTTTACATATGCACAATTGAGAGCATCCTGTCGGGCTGAATCACCGCCTGGTATGGCAACTGCACCACCCGCAACTGCAGGGCTCTCCAGAGGGTGGTGCGGTCTGCCCAATGCATCACCGGGGGCAAACTACCGGCCCTCCAGGACACCTACAGCACCCGATGTCACAGGAAGGCCAAAAAGATAATCAAGGACAACAACCACCCGAGCCACTGCCTGTTCACCCCGCTATCATCCAGAAGGCGAGGTCAGTACAGGTGCATCAAAGCTGGGATCGAGAGACTGAAAAACAGCTTCTATCTCAAGGCCATCAGACTGTTAAATAGCCATCACTAGCCGGCTACCACCCGGTTACGTAACCCTGCACCTTAGAGGCTGCTGCCTCTATATACATAGACTTGGAATCACTGGTCACTAAATAATTTTAGTCTATGCCACTCCGACATTGCTCGTCCTAATATTTATAATATTTATATATTCCTTAATTCCATTATTTTACTTGTAGGTTGTGTGTATTGTTGTGAATTGTTAGATGTACTGCACTGTCAGAGCTAGAAACACAAGCATTTCGCTACACACGCAATAACATCTGCTAAACACGTGGATGTGACCAATACAATCATCATCACCACCACAACCACAGGGTTGATGTCCTGGGGACCACAGGGTTGATGTCCTGGGGACCACAGGGTTGATGTCCTGGGGACCACAGGGTTGATGTCCCGGGGAACACAGGGTTGATGTCCTGGGGAACACAGGGTTGATGTCCCGGGGAACACAGGGTTGATGTCCCGGGGAACACAGGGTTGATGTCCTGGGGAACACAGGGTTGATGTCCTGGGGAACACAGGGTTGATGTCCCGGGGACCACAGGGTTGATGTCCCGGGGAACACATGGTTGATGTCCTGGGGAACACAGGGTTGATGTCCCGGGGAACACAGGGTTGATGTCCTGGGGAACACAGGGTTGATGTCCCGGGGAACACAGGGTTGATGTCCCGGGGACCACAGGGTTGATGTCCCGGGGAACACAGGGTTGATGTCCCGGGGAACACAGGGTTGATGTCCCGGGGAACACAGGGTTGATGTCCTGGGGAACACAGGGTTGATGTCCTGGGGAACAAGGGGGCCGTCATTGGAAATAAGAATTTGTTCTTTATTGACCTGCCTGGTAAAATAAAGGTAAAATAAAAAGGGTTAGCTAGGTCTAACTCTCTGTCTGTTCTACCCAGCAACAAGGAATGTCCTACGTGCTAACTCTCTGTCTGTTCTACCCAGCAACAAGGAATGCCCTACGTGCTAACTCTCTGTCTGTTCTACCCAGCAACAAGGAATGCCCTACGTGCTAACTCTCTGTCTGTTCTACCCAGCAACAAGGAATGCCCTACGTGCTAACTCTCTGTCTGTTCTACCCAGCAACAAGGAATGCCCTACGTGCTAACTCTCTGTCTGTTCTACCCAGCAACAAGGAATGCCCTACGTGCTAACTCTCTGTCTGTTCTACCCAGCAACAAGGAATGCCCTACGTGCTAACTCTCTGTCTGTTCTACCCAGCAACAAGGAATGCCCTACGTGCTAACTCTCTGTCTGTTCTACCTAGCAACAAGGAATGCCCTACGTGCTAACTCTCTGTCTGTTCTACCCAGCAACAAGGAATGCCCTACGTGCTAACTCTGTCTGTTCTACCCAGCAACAAGGAATGCCCTACGTGCTAACTCTCTGTCTGTTCTACCCAGCAACAAGGAATGCCCTACGTGCTAACTCTCTGTCTGTTCTACCCAGCAACAAGGAATGCCCTACGTGCTAACTCTCTGTCTGTTCTACCCAGCAACAAGGAATGCCCTGCGTGCTAACTCTCTGTCTGTTCTACCCAGCAACAAGGAATGTCCTACGTGCAGAAAGAAGCTGGTGTCTAAACGATCCCTGCGGCCGGACCCTAACTTTGACGCCCTCATCAGTAAGATCTACCCCAGCAGAGATGAGTACGAGGCCCATCAGGAGAGGGTTCTGGCCCGCATCTCCAAACACAACAACCAGCAGGCCCTGTCCCACAGCATCGAGGAGGGCCTCAAGATACAGGCCATGAACAGGTACTGTACCCTGACCCCTGACCTTTAACCCCTAACTCCTGACCCACAGCATCAACATACAGGCCATGACTGTACTGTACCCTGACCCCTGACCTTTAACCCCTAACTCCTGACCCACAGCATCAACATACAGGCCATGACTGTACTGTACCCTGACCCCTGACCTTTAACCCCTAACTCCTGACCCACAGCATCAACATACAGGCCATGACTGTACTGTACCCTGACCCCTGACCTTTAACCCCTAACTCCTGACCCACAGCATCAACTTACAGGCCATGACTGTACTGTACCCTGACCCCTGACCTTTAACCCCTAACTCCTGACCCACAGCATCAACATACAGGCCTTGACTGTACTGCTTCTCCTGCTTGCCCATTCCGGTGTCTCCTGACCAATACCACAACAACCTACCCTATGATGTAAAACATGTTTTCAAGAACTATGGTCAAATTGAATGTTACTTTATCAAATGGAATTTAAATCTGACCTCTCTCTGCTCTTCCCTCCTCCCACCACTGGGTGTCACTGCAGGCTGCAGCGGGGGAAGAAGCACCAGCTGGAGAACGGGAGCGGGGCGGAGGACAACGGTGACTCCTCCCACTGCAGCAACGCATCCGTCCACTCCAACCAGGTACAAGCACACCTTCACTCCCACGTAGGGTTGCAAAATTCTGGTAACTTCCCCCAAATTCCCAGGTTTATCAGAAATCCCGGTTGGGACTTTCCCAGAATCAGGACGGAAAAAGCAGGAAATCCGGAATCCTCCAACCAGGATTTCTTGAAAACCTGAGACTTTTGATAAAGTAGCCGTTTTTTTGCAACCCCTACTCACCCGTGCTCACCCCTACTCACCCGTGCTCACCCCTACTCACCCGTGCTCACCCCTACTCACCCGTGCTCACCCCTACTCACCCGTGCTCACCCCTACTCACCCGTGCTCACCCCTACTCACCCGTGCTCACCCCTACTCACCCGTGCTCACCCCTACTCACCCGTGCTCACCCCTACTCACCCGT
>NC_059212.1:43201395-43213895 GCF_020615455.1 Coregonus clupeaformis | reverse complement strand
GACGCTCCTATCCAGAGCGACTGAGAGTTAATGTAGCTAGGTTGGACAACCACATCACAGTCATATTATAGAAAGTACATTTTTCCACAATAAAGTAGCAATCGGCAAAGCCAGTGTAAGTAGGGAAAAGTCAAGTATGTCAATCAATCAGTATTTCCTGGTGACCTTTTAAGCTAGTGTTATCTCCTGTCACTCTGGTGAGCTTGTCTATCTAACTAAACTGTGGAAAGAATTTCCTCCTGAAGGACGATAAACATCAATCAACCAATCAATCAATGATCTGTCCTCTAGGTGCTGAACGGGTCTTTCTCTCTGGAGCTTGTCAGTGAGAAGTACTGGAAGGTCAACAAGCCCATGGAGCTGTACTTCGCCCCCACCAAGGAGCACAAGTAGACCACCTGGAGTACCCCTGGGCTGCAGCCATAATGCCACCCTGTTCCCTATATAGGGCTCTGGCCAACAGTAGTGCACTATATAGGGAATAGGGTGCCATTTGGGACACAGTCCTGGATGAGACCTGCCAGGAAGACAAGGTGTCTAATGGTCTCTCTCTCTACGTCTCTCTCTCTCTCTACGTCTCTCTCTCTCTCTCTCTACGTCTCTCTCTCTCTACGTCTCTCTCTCTCTCTCTCTCTACGTCTCTCTCTCTCTCTCTACGTCTCTCTCTCTCTCTCTCTCTACGTCTCTCTCTCTCACGCTCTCTCTCTCACGTCTCTCTCTACTCTCTCTCTCTCTCGCTCTCTCTCTCTACGTCTCTCTCTCTCTCTCTCTCTCTCTCTCTACGCCTCTCTCTCTCTCTACTCTCTCTCTCTCTCTCTCTCTCTCTCTCTCTCTCTCTCTCTCTCTCTCTCTCTCTCTCTCTCTCTCCTCTCTCTCCCTCTCTCTCTCTCTCTCTCGTCTCTCTCTCTCTCTCTCTCTACATCTCTCTCTCTCTCTCTACTCTCTCTACGTCTCTCTCTCTCTCTCTCTCTCTCTCTCTCTCTCTCTCTCTCTCTCTCTCATCTCTCTCTACATCTCTCTCTCTCCTCTCTCTCTCTCTCTCTCTCTCTCTTCTCTCTCTCTACGCCTCTCTCTCTCTACGTCTCTCTCTCTCTCACGTCTCTCTCTCTCTCTACGCCTCTCTCACTCTCTCTCTCTCTCACGTCTCTCTCTCTCACCCTCTCTCTCTCTCTCTCTCTCTCTCTCTCTCTCTCTCTCTCTCTCTCTACCTCTCTCTCTCTCTCACCTCTCTCTCTACATCTCTCTCTCTCTCTCTCTCTACATCTCTCTCTCTACATCTCTCTCTCTACATCTCTCTCTCTCTCTACATCTCTCTCTCTCTCTACACTCTCTCTCTCTCTCTCTCTCTCTCTCTCTCTCTCTCTCTCTCTCTCTCTCTCTCTCTCTCTCTCTCTCTCTCTCTACATCTCTCTCTCTCTACATCTCTCTCTCTCTCTCTCTCTCTACATCTCTCTCTCTCTCTACATCTCTCTCTACATCTCTCTCTACATCTCTCTGTGTCTCTCTCTCTCTCTACGTCTCTCTACATCTACATCTCTCTCTCTCTCTACATGTCTGGTGTGAATTAGTTGGTAACAAGTTAGTATAGGGGGTATGTATAAATGATCTGATATAGTCACTACCTAGGCAGAACATCTCCATAAGCATTACTAGAGACGTCTCTGCAATTCCAGGGTGGCGTTCAGGAGGGCGCCGTATACTGAACACTGCTGCTGGAAATGCCATACATTTGCCATGATTCCTGTATGTTCTCTCTCTCTCTACATCGCTCTCTCCAGGGGCTTCTACATGCTACCTGCTCTGGATAACTGTGGCTGCTTCAGGATGTTTTTAAAAAAAATGTTATTGTCTTTTTGTATCTGGGGGATGGTGGGCTGGGTTGGGGACGGGGTGGGAGGCTTTTTGAGATATATTACCAGTGTTTCCGTACAGAGGATCTTTGTCGACCGAAACCGTGTCCAGCAGAGAAGTCAAGAAGCTGTTTTTTATAAACCCACAATCCTGTTGTATTTGTTGACATTGTGTGTCTCAAATGGCGCCCTATTCCATAGGTAGTGCACTACTTTTGACTAGGGACCATAAGGAATAGGGTGCCATTTATGACAGAACATTAATGATGTCACTTCACCTGACTGATCTGGGAGCCATGACAACATGTCATCTGTATATCTGATCATCACGTCACAGTGGAGTAAGGCCAACTGAGCCCTGCTGCTCATCTCAATGGTTGTTGACCAAAATGGCACACTATGGCTTTGGCATACATAATAATTAGGGTGCCATTTCAGATTTGCTCCAATGACAAAACAAACATCTGATATGACACGAGGACATTCTGTTCAGTAACCTGAAGAGACAGGTTTCAACTCATCCCTCTCGCTAGTCTGTGGTCCTAGCAACGGTTGTCATTAACAGCAGGGTTGGGTTCAATTCCTCTTCACTTCAATCAGATCAGGAAGTGGAATAATCTCTAAACCTTCTATCTTCCCCGAGGAGGATGGATCTCCTGTCCTGTGTGCTGTGACATCTTCAAGGATCCAGTGTTTTAAAAAAACAAAAACAATGAGCAATGTTCTATTCCTGAATTGACTAAAGGCTTAAATTGACCCAACCCTGCTTCACTGAAACATTTCATTAGCAGTCCAGGAATATAAAACTAGGCTGGTTGTTCTTTCTGTATATTATCCAGGACGTACCTTTTTTGTTCATGCCAACATCTCAAACACATTTTGGGAGAAGAATGAATTCATCACTCATTAACAGGTCAAACTTCATAAGCTGTGTGGAAGTAACGTCTGTGTTCATCACCTTCAAGCTTAATGTCTGTGTTCATCACCTTCAAGCTTAATGTCTGTGTGTGTGAGAAAGAAAAGGGACCCAAATCGTGTTTTCTCCCCCAAAAAAATATTTCATAATGACAATACCATGGAAGAAAAATGTGCAAGAATACTTTTTAGAAGCATGTTCAGTATTACAGTTTGACAACATCCTTTGCATAAATATCAGTTATTGTTGTTGTTTTTGAAAAACTGTAAATGGAAATATCTGTTTGGAAAATAAACAACACAATGTGTGTAAAAACATGGGACCCCAAGAGCCATGATATCTCAGTGGTGAAGTTTCCCCTGGGTGCAGATCTAGGATCCGCTTTAGCTCCCAAAACTGACCCAGGATCAGCATCTACCAGCAACTTTCCCCTACTCCATACCACCACCTCTTTCCCCTACTCCATACCACCACCTCTTTCCCCTACTCCATACCACCACCTCTTTCCCCTACTCCATACCACCACCTCTTTCCCCTACTCCATACCACCACCTCTTTCCCCTACTCCATACCACCACCCTCTTTCCCCTACTCCATACCACCACCTCTTTCCCCTACTCCATACCACCACCTCTTTCCCCTACTCCATACCACCACCTCTTTCCCCTACTCCATACCACCACCTCTTTCCCCTACTCCATACCACCACCCTCTTTCCCCTACTCCATACCACCACCTCTTTCCCCCACTCCATACCACCACCTCTTTCCCCTACTCCATACCACCACCTCTTTCCCCTACTCCATACCACCACCTCTTTCCCCTACTCCATACCACCACCTCTTTCCCCTACTCCATACCACCACCTCTTCAGGTTCAATGTGGTGAAGCGTCCAGGGGGGGTTTCCTGAAAGCTTTGTGGTACTTTATGGCTGGATCTGACAACATTACTTGCTGTCTTTTTAAAACTATAATTGTAATACCTATAAGGGGATCTGTTAGCAGAAAAAGTATTTTATTAACAAAAGGTAAAACATATGTTTGCTTTACAGAATTTCTTTTGTTGCAGTTTTACATCTAATTTCCTGCAATTCTACACATTTTGCCATGACTTGCCATGTCGGGGCGGCAGGTAGCTTAGTGGTTAAGAGCGTTGTGCCAGTAACCGAAAGGTCGCTGGTTCAAGTCCCCGAGCCGACTAGGTGAAAAATCTGTCGACGTGCCCTTGAGCAAGGCACTTAACCCTAATTGCTCCTGCAAGTCGCTCTGGATAAGAGTGTCTGCTAAATGACAAAAAAATGTAAATGTAATGTTTAATATGATATCTGAGTGAGAGTGACTAACAGAATCAATGTGAGCCCTCTGGAGGTGAGGGCTCCTGGGCACGTGCCCAGCATGCCTGGTCAATGTGGGCCCTCTGGGGGTGAGGGCTCCTGGGCACGTGCCCAGCATGCCTGGGCAGTAATTCGGCCATGATCACTACACTAATGGACAAATCTCTAAAATGTTAGCTGACATGGGCTAATTGAGTGACATAACAAGAGGAAAACTGCAGATGCACCACCAAGTTTCAAAATTACACATACTATTCTAATTCAACAGTAAGTTGAGATCCAAAAACGTACATATATATATATATATATATATATATATATATATATATATATATATATATATATATATATATATAGTACCAGTCAAAAGTTTTAGAACACCTACTCATTCAAGGGTTTTTATATTTTTACTGTTTTCTACGTTGTAGAATAATAGTGAAGACATCAACACTATGAAATAACACATATGGAATCATGTAGCAACCAAAAAAAAGTGTTAAACAAATCAAAATATATTTTAGATTTGAGATTCTTCAAAGTAGCCACCCTTTGCCTTGATGACAGCTTTGCACACTCTTGGCATTCTCTCAACCAGCTTCATGAGGTAGTCACCTGGAATGCATTTCAATTAACAGGTGTGCCTTCTTAAAAGTTAATTTGTGGAATTTCTTTCCTTCTTAATGTGTTTGAGCCCATCAGTTGTGTTGTGACAAGGTAGGGGGGGGTATACAGAAGATAGCCCTATTTGGTAAAAGACCAAGTCCATATTATGGCAAGAACAGCTCAAATAAGCAAAGAGAAACGACACCCCTACCTTGTCACAACACAACTGATGGGCTCAAACACATTAAGAAGGAAAGAAATTCCACAAATTAACTTTTAAAAAGGCACATCTGTTAATTGAAATGCATTCCAGGTGACTACCTCATGAAGCTGGTTGAGAGAATGCCAAGAGTATGCAAAGCTGTCATCAAGGCAAAGGGTGGCTACTTTGAAGAATCTCAAATCTAAAATATATTTGATTTGTTTAACACTTTTTGGTTACTACATTTACATTTACATTTTTAGTCATTTAGCAGACGCTCTTATCCAGAGCGACTTACAGTTAGTGAGTGCATACATTTTCATGATTTCATATGTGTTATTTCATAGTTTGATGTCCAGACTTTTGACTGGTAGTGTATATATATATATGTATGTATGTGTATGTATATGTGTGTGTATGTACAGTGCATTTGAAAAGTATTCAGACCGCTTCACTTTTCCCACATTTTGTTACGTTACAGCCTTATTCTAAAACTGATTCAATAAAAAATGTTCCTCCTCAATCTACACACAATACCCCATAATGACAAAGCGAAAACAGGTTTTTAGACATTTTGAAAATGTATTACAAATAAAAAAACTGAAATACCTTACTTAAATAAGTATTCAGACCCTTTGCTATGAGACTCGAAATTAAGCTCAGGTGCATCCTGTTTCCATTGATCATCCTTGAGATGTTTCTACAACTTGATTGGAGTCCACCTGTGGTAAATTCAATTGATTGGACATGATTTGGAAAGGACTTATCCATAGAGCTGCAAAAAGTCCGGGTAGCCATTTGATTAGATGTTCAGGAGTCTTATGGCTTGGTGGTAGAAGCTGTTTAGAAGCCTCTTGGACCTAGACTTGGCACTCTGGTACCGCTTGCCATAAGGTAGCAGAGAGAACAGTCTATGACTAGGGTGGCTGGAGTCTTTGACCATTTTTAGGGCCTTCCTCTGACATCGCCTGGTATAGAGGTCCTGGATGGCAGGAAGCTTGGCCCCAGTGATGTACTGGGCCGTACGCACTACCCTCTGTAGTGCCTTGCGGTCAGAGGCCGAGCAGTTGTCATACCAGGCGGTGATGCAACCAGTCAGGATGCTCTCGATGGTGCAGCTGTAGAACCTTTTGAGGATATGAGGACCCATGCCAAATAGGTTTTGTCGTGCCCTCTTCACGACTGTCTTGGTGTGTTTGGACCATGATAGTTAGTTGGTGATGTGGACACCAAGGAACTTGAAGCTCTCAACCTGCTCCACTACAGCCCCGTCGATGTGGATGGGGGCGTGCTCAGTCCCCTTCTTTTCCTGTAGTCCACAATCATCTCCTTTGTCAATAGAACATATAGTCTGTAGTCTGTAGTCTTATAACAATAGAACATATAGTCTGTAGTCTTATAACAATAGAACATATAGTCTGTAGTCTGTAGTCTTATAACAATAGATCATATAGTCTGTAGTCTGTAGTCTTATAACAATAGAACATATAGTCTGTAGTCTTATAACAATAGAACATGTAGTCTGTAGTCTTATAACAATATAACATATAGTCTGTAGTCTGTAGTCTTACAACAATAGAACATACAGTGCCTTGCAAAAGTATTCAGCCCCCTTGGCGTATTTCCTATTTTGTTGCATTACAACCTTTAATTTAAATGGATTTTTATTTGGATTTCATGTGATGGACATACACAAAATAGTCAAAATTGGTGAAGTGAAATGAATAAATTAACTTGTTTCAAAGAATTCTAAAAAATAAATAACGGAAAAGTGGTGCGTGCATATGTATTCACCCCTTTGATATGAAACCCCCAAAATAAGATCTGGTGCAACCAATTACCTTCAGAAGTCACATAATTAGTTAGATTGCACACAGGTGGACTTTATTTAAGTGTCACATGATCTGTCACATGATCTCAGTATATATACACCTGTTCTGAAAGTCCCCAGAGTCTGCAACACCACTAAGCAAGGGGCACCACCAAGCAAGCGACACCATGAAGACCAAGGAGCTCTCCAAACAGGTCAGGGACAAAGTTGTGGAGAAGTACAGATCAGGGTTGGGTTATAAAAAAATATCAGAAACTTTGAACATCCCACGAAGCACCATTAAATCCATTATTAAAAAATTGAAAGAATATGGCACCACAACAAACCTGCCAAGAGAGGGCCGCCCACCAAAACTCACGGACCAGGCAAGGAGGGCATTAATCAGAGATGGCAACAAAGAGACCAAAGATAACCCTGAAGGAGCTGCAAAGCTCCACAGCGGAGATTGGAGTATCTGTCCATAGGACCACTTTAAGCCATAGACTCCACATAGCTGGTTTTTACAGAATAGTGGGCAGAAAAAAAGCCATTGCTTGAAGAAAAAAATAAGCAAACACGTGTTTGGTGTTCACCAAAAGGCATGTGGGAGACTCCCCAAACATATGGAAGAAGGTACTCTGGTCAGATGAGACTAAAATTGGGCTTTTTGGCCATCAAGGAAAACGCTATGTCTGGCGCAAACCCAACACCTCTCATCACCCCGAGAACATGTTTTCCATCGGCAGGGACTGGGAAACTGGTCAGAATTGAAGGAATGATGGATGGAGCTAAATACAGGGAATTTCTTGAGGGAAACCTGTTTCAGTCTTCCAGAGATTTGAGACTGGGACGGAGGTTCAGCTTCCAGCAGGACAATGACCCTAAGCATACTGCTAAAGGAACACTTGAGTGGTTTAAGGGGAACATTTAAATGTCTTGGAATGGCCTAGTCAAAGCCCAGACCTCAATCCAATTGAGAATCTGTGGTATGACTTAAAGATTGCTGTACACCAGCGGAACCCATCCAACTTGAAGGAGCTGGAGCAGTTTTGCCATGAAGAATGGGCAAAAATCCCAGTGGCTAGATGTGCCAAGCTTATAGAGACATACCCCAAGAGACTTGCAGCTGTAATTGCTGCAAAAGGTGTCTCTACAAAGTATTGACTTTGGGGGGGTGAATAGTTATGCATATAGTCTGTAGTCTTATAACAATAGAACATATAGTCTGTAGTCTGTAGTCTTATAACAATAGAACATATAGTCTGTAGTCTGTAGTCTTATAACAATAGAACATATAGTCTGTAGTTTTATAACAATGGAATATATAGTCTGTTGTCATGGTTAAGTGGAGATGTCACCTCACACCACTCTTTCAGATCGTCAAGATCACTCACTTTTGTATTTCTCTTGAAGATAAATGATGTGTGTATGGTCTCTCCTACAGATAACATTTACATTTACATCATTTAGCAGATGCTCTTATCCAGAGCGACTTACAAATTGGTACATTCAACTTATGATAGCCAGTGGGACAACCACTTTTTTTTCGGGGGAGAAGGATTACTTTTATACTATTCCAGGTATTCCTTAAAGAGGTAGGGTTTCAAGTGTCTCCGGAAGGTGGTCAGTGACTCCGCTGTCCTGGCGTCGTGGGGGAGCTTGTTCTACCATTGGGGTGCCAGAGCAGCGAATAGCTTTGACTGGGCTGAGCGGGAACTGTGCTTCTGTAGAGGTAGGGGAGCTAGCAGGCCAGAGGTGGAAGAACGTAGTGCCCTCGTTTGGGTGTAGGGTCTGATCAGAGCCTGAAGGTAAGGAGGTGCCGTTCCCCTCACAGCTGCGTAGGCAAGCACCATGGTCTTGTAGTAGATGCGAGCCTCAACTGGAAGCCAGTGGAGTGTGCGGAGGAGCGGGGTGACATGAGAGAACTTGGGAAGGTTGAACACCAGACGGGCTGCGGCGTTCTGGATGAGTTGTAGGGGTTTAATGGCACAGGCAGGGAGCCCAGCCAACAGCGAGTTGCAGTAATCCAGACGGGAGATGACAAGTGCCTGGATTAGGACCTGTGCCGCTTTCTGTGTAAGGGAGGGTCGTACTCTGCGAATGTTGTAGAGCATGAACCTGCAGGATCGGGTCACCGCTTTGATGGGTTTTTCACATCAACCGCTTGTATTCAATGGAGAGAGATGCTATGCTATTAGCCTCATGCCATGAATGTGCATCTGGAGACAACTCAGATATAAAGTGTTTTTTCTCCAAGTTGCCAGGATGTCATGTGTCCTACTTACATCAGTATACTCCTTAAGCATTATGAAACTTCTATTAGATCAAATAAACCTCATGTAGCAAATAATTTGTTGACCAAATTTGACACTCTCTCATTGACCTCCACACAAAAACTCCTTTCTTGGAACAAATTAAAAAACACCACCTGCTGGAGGGAGACAGATTTCCTGCCTCTCCCTTTCTCTCTGGCCTCTAACCCTATAACGCCTCATAAATCAAACCACCACTACACAGAAAACAGTTGTTTGTTTCCTTTACAGTGCCTTGCAAAAGTATTCATCCCCCGTGGCATTTTTCCTATTTTGTTGCATTACAACCTGTAATTTAAATGGATTTTTATTTGGATTTCATGTAATGGACATACACAAAATAGTCCAAATTGGTGAAGTGAAATGAAAAAAATAACTGGTACTCTAAAAAATAAATAACGGAAAAGTGGTGCGTGCATATGTATTCACCGTCTTTGCTATGAAGCCCCTAAATAAGATCTGGTGCAACCAATTACCTTCAGAAGTCACATAATTAGTTAAATAAAGTCCACCTGTGTGCAATCTAAGTGTCACATGATCTGTCACATGATCTCAGTATATATACACTACTGTTCAAAAGTTTGGGGTCACTTAGAAATGTCCTTGTTTTCGAAAGAAAAGCAATTTTTTTGTCCATTAAAATAACATCAAATTGATCAGAAATACAGTGTAGACATTGTTAATGTTGTAAATGGCTATTGTAGCTGGAAACGGCTGATTTTTTATGGAATATCTACATAGGCGTACAGAGGCCCATTATCAGCAACCATCAGTCCTGTGTTCCAATGGCACGTTGTGTTTGCTAATCCAAGTTTATCATTTTAAAAGGCTAATTGATCATTAGAAAACCCTTTTACAATTATGTTAGCACAGCTGAAAACTGTTGTGCTGATTAAAGAAGCAATAAAACTGGCCTTCTTGAGACTAGTTGAGTATCTGGAGCATCAGCAATTGTGGGTTCGATTACAGAATCAAAATGGCCAGAAACAAATAACTTTCTTCTGAAACTCGTCAGTCTATTCTTGTTCTGAGAAATGAAGGCTATTCCATGCGAGAAATTGCCAAGAAACTGAAGATCTCGTACAACGCTGTGTACTACTCCCTTCACAGAACAGCCCAAACTGGCTCTAACCAGAATAGAAAGAGGAGTGGGAGGCCCCGGTGCACAACTGAGCTTTAGAAACAGACGCCTCACAGGTCCTCAACTGGCAGCTTCATTAAATAGTACCCGCAAAACACAAGTCTCAACGTCAACAGTGAAGAGGCGATTCCGGGATGCTGACCTTCTAGGCACAGTTGCAAAAGAAAAAGACACTGGACAGAGGAAGATTGGAAAAAAGTGTTATGGACAGACAAATCGAAGTTTGAGGTGTTCGGATCACAAAGAAGAACATTTGTGAGACGCAGACCAAATGAAAAGATGCTGGAGGAGTGCTTGATGCCATCTGTCAAGCATGGTGGAGGCAATGTGATGGTCTGGGGGTGCTTTGGTGGTGGTAAAGTGGGAGATTTGTACAGGGTAAAAGGGATCTTGAAGAAGGAAGTCTGTCACTCCATTTTGCAATGCCATGCCATACCCTGTGGACGGCATTTGATTGGAGCCAATTTCCTCCTACAACAGGACAATGATCCAAAGCACAGCTCCAAACTATGCAATAACTATTTAGGGAAGAAGCAGTCAGCTGGTATTCTGTCTATAATGGAGTGGCCAGCACAGTCACCGGATCTCAACCCTATTGAGCTGTTGTGGGAGCAGCTTGACCGTATGGTACGTAAGAAGTGCGCATCAAGCCAATCCAACTTGTGGGAGGTGCTTCAGGAAGCATTGGGTGAAATCTCTTCAGATTACCTCAACAAATTGACAACTAAAATGCCAAAGGTCTGCAAGGCTGTAATTGCAGCAAATGGAGGATTCTTGGACGAAAGGAAAGTTTGAAGGATACAATTATTATTTATATTAAAAATCATTATTTCTAACCTTGTCAATGACTACATTTCCTATTCATTTTGCTATATTTCCTATTCAAACTCATTTAATGTATGTTTTCATGGAAAACAAGGACATTTCTAAGTGACCCCAAACTTTTGAACGATGGTGTACACACGTTTGGTGTTCGCCAAAAGGCATGTGGGAGACTCCCCAAACATATGGAAGAAGGTACTCTGGTCAGATGAGACTAAAATTGAGCTTTTTGGCCATCAAGGAAAACGCTATGTCTGGCGCAAACCCAACACCTCTCATCACCCCGAGAACACCATCCCCACAGTGAAGCATGGTGGTGGCAGCATCATGCTGTGGGGATGTTTTTCATCGGCAGGGACTGGGAAACTGGTCAGAATTGAAGGAATGATGGATGGAGCTAAATACAGGGAATTTCTTGAGGGAAACCTGTTTCAGTCTTCCAGAGATTTGAGACTGGGACGGAGGTTCACCTTCCAGCAGGACAATGACCCTAAGCATACTGCTAAAGCAACACTCGAGTGGTTTAAGGGGAAACATTTAAATGTCTTTAGTGGCCTGCACATTTTAGAGTGGCCTTTTATTGTCCCCAGCAGAAAGTGCACTTGTAATGATCATGCTGTTTAATTAGCTTCTTGATATGCCACATCTGTCAGGTGGATGGATTATCTTGGCAAAGGAGAAATGCTCACTAACAGGGATGTAAACAAATTTGTGCGCAGTATTTGAGAGAAATAGGCTTTTTGTGCGTATGGAACATTTCTGGGATCTTTTATTACAGCTCATGAAACATGGGACCAACAGTTTACATGTTGTGTTTATATTTTTGTTCAGTGTATACACTACCGGTCACAGACCCTGGAACACAGACCCTGGAACACAGAGACCCTGGAACACAGAGACCCTGGAACACACAGACCCAGGAACACAGACCCTGGAACACACAGACCCTGGAACACAGACCCTGGAACACACAGACCCTGGAACACAGAGACCCTGGAACACAGACCCTGGAACACAGAGACCCTGGAACACAGAGACCCTGGAACACACAGACCCTGGAACACACAGACCCTGGAACACACAGACCCTGGAACACAGACCCTGGAACACACAGACCCTGGAACACACAGACCCTGGAACACAGAGACCCTGGAACACAGACCCTGGAACACACAGACCCTGGAACACACAGACCCTGGAACACACAGACCCTGGAACACACAGACCCTGGAACACAGAGACCCTGGAACACACAGACCCTGGAACACACAGACCCTGGAACACAGAGACCCTGGAACACAGACCCTGGAACACAGACCCTGGAACACACAGACCCTGGAACACAGAGACCCTGGAACACAGACCCTGGAACACAGAGACCCTGGAACACACAGACCCTGGAACACACAGACCCTGGAACACACAGACCCTGGAACACAGACCCTGGAACACACAGACCCTGGAACACACAGACCCTGGAACACAGAGACCCTGGAACACACAGACCCTG
>NC_059212.1:43183895-43188895 GCF_020615455.1 Coregonus clupeaformis | reverse complement strand
TATTGGATACTTAGCTTATTCAAGACCATCACAAAATACAACACTGCCCATTTAAGACATAAAAAAAGCTCTTTACCTGACAGATTTTCAAAGATGGCTAGAAATGCACACATTTTGTGCTCTTGTAGGAAGCAACCACTCCTCCATTGTTGACTAGAAATGATCTATAACTGGGCTAATAACTCACTAACTAGCAAAGGATATGAACAAATGTGCACAGGTGGCTACATGCAGCTCTCCCTTTGATCTCAAAACAAACACATCTAATCAAAACGATCCATTAATCCAAGATGGCGTAGCAGTGTGGTCGTGTATTCTGTTGTGTCCTCGTGTAAATAGCCTGTATTTTTGTTTTTGGTCTTTTTTCATATATATTTCTCTATCTCACTTTCCATCCTTTAACTAAATATACTGCAACCCGCCTCACCCAATGTGGAACGGATTATATTATTTCTTTATTTTTATCAAGAACCTACGGCTGAAACTAGCCAGCTAGCCAGCTAACTAGCTACTTGCTATTAGCCACCGTTAGCGGTCTTCACCACTGTCCGTGGCCTGCACTACCTACCAGCCAGCTCTAGCCTGGACAATTATCGGCCAGTCTGCACAGCGTGCTATCGACCCAGAGCATACCAGATTTTCTGCCGGAATCACTGAATCACTGGACCTTAACACCGGATCATCGCAACTAGCTAGCTGCAACCGAATGGCTGTTGTTGGCTAATTCACCACTGTCCCGACGCACCAGTTAGCCTTGAGCTAGCCTCGAGCCAGGCCCATCTCCCGGCTATCTACCTCTCTGTCAACCGGACGGGACCTCCTAGTGTCGACACGGAGCCCTGCCGATCCATCACGACTGGTCTGCCGACGTAATCGTCTGATGTGGTTTCAACAGGCTTCCCGTTGCGACGACCACGAAGATCCATCTGCTAGCCCAGGCCCGCTCAACAGCCGTGCCTCCTGCTCGCCTGTGCTGTAGCAGCCTACTAACTGCTCCCGGACTTACCTATTGCTGTTCACTGGACCTTATGATCACTCAGCTACACAGCTGATGCCTGCTGGACTGTTCCTTTATACAGTACCCCATCCTGTTTATCTGTTTAGCCTCAGCCCAAACTTTCATCGCCATTACCAGTTGTTGTCTTAGCCCTCTCGAATAACACCTGTGATTGCGTTATGCCTCTCTCCCATGTCAATATGCCTATTGCTGTTTGGGTTAGTTCTTATTGTACTATTTCACTGTAGAGCCCCCAGTCCTGCTCAACCAGCCTCAGAGAGCTCCTTTGTCCCACCCCCCATACACACAGAGACCGGCTCAATCGTTACCTCCAGTGATGCTACCTCTTTCATCGTTTACCTCTTTCATCGTTTCCAGGTTTACCTCCACTGTACTCATATCCTTCCATATCCTTGTCTGTACATAATGCCCTGAATCTATTCTACAACGCCTGGAAATCTGCCCCTTTTATTCTCTGTACCCAACGCACTAGAAGACCAGTTCTTAAAGCCTTTAGTCGTATCCTTATTCTAGTCCTCCTCTGTTCCTCTGGTGATGTAGAGGTTAACCCAGGCCCTGTAGCCCCCAGTATCACTCCTACTCCCCAGGAGCTATAATATTTCGACTTCTGTAACTGTAAAAGCCTTGGTTTCTTGCATGTTAACATCAGAAGCCTCCTCCCTAAGTTTGAGTTATTCACTGCGTTAGCACACTCTGCCAACCCTGATGTTCTAGCAGTGTCTGAATCCTGACTTAGGAAGACCACCAAAAATTCAGAAATGTCCATCCCGAATTACAACATTTTCCGTCTAGATAGAACTGCCAAAGAGGGCGGAGTCGCAATATACTGTAGAGATAGCCTGCAGAGCTCTATCATACTATCCAGGTCTGTGCCCAAACAGTTTGAGCTTCTACCTCTAAAAATCCACCTTTCCAGAAATAAGTCTGTCACTGTTGCCACTTGCTACAGACCCCCCTCAGCCCCCAGTTGTGCCCTGGACACCATATGTGAATTGCTATCTATCCTCAGAGTTCGTACTGCTTGGTGACCTAAACTGGGATATGCTTAACACCCCGGCCGTCCTACAATCTAAACTAGATGCCCTCAATCTCACACAAATTATCAAGGAAACTACCGGGTACAACCCTAAATCCGTAAACATGGGCACCCTCATAGAAATCATCCTGACTAATTTACCCTCTAAATACACTTCTGCTGTCTTCAACCAAGATCTCAGCGATCACTGCCTCATTGCCTGCGTCCGTAATGGGTCCGCGGTCAAACGACAACCCCTAATCACTGTCAAACGCTCCCTAAAACACTTCAGCGAGCAGGCCTTCCTAATTGACCTGGCCCGGGTATCCTGGATGGATATTGACCTCATTCCGTCAGTAGAGGATGCCTGGATGTTCTTCAAAAGTGCTTTCCTCTCCATCTTAAATAAGCATGCCCCATTCAAAAAATTCAGAACTAAGAACAGATATAGCCCCTGGTTCACCCCAGACTTGACTGCCCTTGACCAGCACAAAAACATCCTGTGGCGTACTGCATTAGCATCGAACAGCCCCCGCGATATGCAACTTTTCAGGGAAGTCAGGAACTAATATACACAATCAATTAGGAAAGCAAAGGCTAGCTTTTTCAAACAGAAATGTGCATCCTGTAGAGAAACTCCAAAAGGTTTTGCGACACTGTAAAGTCCATGGAGAATAAGAGCACCTCCTCCCAGCTACCCACTGCACTGAGGCTAGGAAACACTGTCACCACCAATATATCTACGATAATCGAGAATTTCAATAAGCATTTTGCTACGGCTGGCCATGCTTTCCACCTGGCTACCCCTTCCCCGGCCACCAGCTCTGCACCCTCCGCTGCAACTTGCCCATGCCCCCCCGCTTCTCCTTCACCCAAATTCAGATAGCTGATGTCCTGAAAGAGCTGAAAAATCTGAACCCCTACAAATCAGCTGGGCTAGACAATCTGGACCCTTTCGTTCTAAAATTAGCCGCCGAAATTGTCGCAACCCCTATTACTAGCCTGTTCAACCTCTCTTTCGTATCGTCTGAGATCCCCAGAGATTGGAAAGCTGCCGCGGTAATTCCCCTCTTCAAAGGGGGTGACAGTCTAGATCCAAACTGTTACAGACCTATATCCATGCCTTTCGAAAGTATTTGAAAGCCAAGTTAACAAACAGACCACCAACCATTTCGAATCCCACCGTACCTTCTCCGCTATGCAATCTGGTTTCCGAGCTGGTCATGGGTGCACCTCAGCCATGCTCAAGGTCCTAAACGATATAATAACCGCGATTGATAAAAGACAGTACTGTGCAGCCGTCTTTATCGACCTGGCCAAGGCCTTTGACTCTGTCAATCACCGCATTCTTATTGGCAGACTAAATAGCCTTGGTTTCTCAAATGACTGCCTCGCCTGGTTCACCAACTACTTCTCAGATAGAGTTCAATGTGTCAAATCGGAGGGCCTGTTGTCTGGACCTCTGGCAGTCCCTATGGGGGTGCCACAGGGTTCAATTCTCAGGCCGACTCTATTCTCTGTGTATGTCAATGATGTCGCTCTTGCTGCTGACTCTCAGATCCACCTCTACGCAGACGACACCATTTTGTATATATCTGTCCCTTCATTGGACACTGTGTTAACAAACCTCCAAACGAGCTTCAATGCCATACAACACTCCTTCCATGGCCTCCAACTGCTCTTAAATGCTAGTAAAACTAAATGCATGCTCTTCAATCGAACGCTGCTTGCACCCGCCCGCCCGACTAGAATCACTACTCTCGGTGGGTCTGACTTAGAATATGTGGACAACTACAAATACCTAGGTGTCTGGTTAGACTGTAAACTCTCCTTCCAGACATTAAGCATCTCCAATCCAAAGTTAAATCTAAAATCGGCTTCCTATTTCGCAACAAAGCCTCCTTCACTCATGCTGCTAAACATGCCCTCGTAAAACTGACTATCCTACCGATCCTTGACTTCGGCGATGTCATTTACAAAATAGCTTCCAACACTCTACTCAGCAAAGTGGATGTAGTCTATCACAGTGCCATCCATTTTGTCACCAAAGCCCCATATACTACCCACCACTGTGACCTGTACGCTCTTGTTGGCTGGTCCTCACTACATATTCGTCGTCAAACCCACTGGCTCCAGGTCATCTATAAATCACTTCTAGGCAAATCCCCGCCTTATCTTAGCTCATTGGTCACCATAGCCACACCCACCCGTAGTATGCGTTCCAGCAGGTATATCTCACTGGTCATCCCCAAAGCCAACACCTCCTTTGGCCACCATTAAATAAAAATAATCCTGACCGTGTAAACACAGTCCAGTTCAAAGTAAATGGCACGGATCCATATTTGGCAATGGTCTATTTGCATATAGGCCTACTGCAGCTCTGATTGGTTATGGCGCACCAGTCATGCAATAGAATCCTCCAATGCGTTCTGCGTACAACAAAATCTCTTGCACAGTTAATTTAGCATATTAAGACTTGCATAGTTCGTTTTGTTTCGGTATGTTACATTGAAAGTGGATAATATTGCGTTGATTCGATCACAATTCCCACATTAAAGGGAACTGTTGATAGTGTTAACTAAAGGGGAAACTAGAAAGATGAGTGAAGTTCAATCTCATGCTTATTCTGCATCCGAGGCGCATCTTAGAGGGAACTTTGCCTATGACATCACACTGTGATTGATTGATTTGGTTCTAGTCTAAAACATCATTATACAACAGTTTTGCACTTTTAATCCTTATTTTAGCCTTTTTGGGGGAATGTAAGACTTTTTTTAAGCCAGCTTAGTCACATTTGGTGGCAGAGGATTTACTCAATAACTACTTCCATTGAATGAGTGACTATGTGAACATGTGATAATGACGATGACGATGTGACGATGACGATGTGACGATGTGACAATGATGATGACGATGTGACGATGTGATGATGACGATGACGATGTGAAGATGACGATGTGAAGATGT
>NC_059212.1:43176395-43178895 GCF_020615455.1 Coregonus clupeaformis | reverse complement strand
ATGTTTATAATCAGGCCGATAATGAGTCTGCTTAACAGACTTTTCTCACATCTTTCAACTCTGTATTTCACTTCTGCTTTCCCTTAGTTAAACCACATAAGAGAGCAGCAGAAGGGTTCTGGAAACCTCGGTTTACAACTGGTCTCAAAAAATCCTCATAAAAAAAAAAAAATAGTTTGTCCTAAATCCCTCTCCCATGAATTCCGCCAATTACAGAAAGCATAAGAATATATTTACTCAACTACTTCGGAAATCCCCAAAAAAGATATTTTACAAACACATTCCAAGAATCCTTAAATAATATAAAGTCAACTTGTAAAATCATCAATCAACTGTTGAATAAGAGAAAGGCATCTATAACTATCCATCTCAATATATTGTTGGAAATAAGACCTGTAGTGATCCTGATGATATTTCATGTGATTTTAATAACTTATTTGTGAATGTGGGTTCCTCTCTGTCAAATAAAATAGAGAAAACTGATGGAAATCCCTTGGATTACATTAAGGGACATTTCCCTTCTCTGCTTCAGTTTGATCCTCCTGATGTGATGGAGGTGATGGAGGTGATGGAGGTCATTGGTAACTTAAAGATATCAGCAGCAGGTTATGATGAGATTGGTGCCTCTTTGGTGAAATCAGTGTCTTCCTCGATCACTGAACCTCTAATTTATATCTTCACCAAATCTATGCAAACTGGTATTGTTCCTAAAGATTTGTAAATTGTCAAAGTTATCCCCCTCTATAAATCTGGGGATCCAAGATCTTTTACAAATTATCGCCCAGTATCTGTACTACCATGTTTTTCTAAAATCCTAGAAAAATTGGTGTATTAGAGAATGTTTAAACATTTAAATCAACACTGTATTCTATATGAGCACCAATATGGTTTCAGCGCTGTATTCTATATGAGCACCAATATGGTTTTAACACTGTATTCTCATATGAGCACCAATATGGTTTCAACACTGTATTCTATATGAGCACCAATATGGTTTCAACACTGTATTCTATATGAGCACCAATATGGTTTCAACACTGTATTCTATATGAGCACCAATATGGTTTCAACACTGTATTCTATATGAGCACCAATATGGTTTTCGTAAAAACTACTCCACATATATGGCTCTTTTGCAACTTGTGGATAAAATCTTTACAGCCCTGAACAATAATGACTATGCTCTTGGCATCTTTTTAGATTTATCCAAAGCGTTTAATACGGTTGATCATGAAATATTACTTTTTAAATTGCATTATTACGGTTTTCATGATAATACATATATTTGGCTATATAGTTATGTTTATGATAGAGAACAATTTGTTTATGCAAACGTCAGTGCATCTACCAGGGCCAAGATATCCTGTGGCGTGCCACAGGGTTCAATAATTGGACCTTTGTTATTCCTAATCTATATCAATGACACAATAATTTTGATTCACTAATTAATGAAGCCAACTCAGGTATGGCCTCATTTTCTGAATGGTTACAGATAAACAAATTATCTTTAAATGTTAAAAAATCCATGTTTATTGTAAAAATAGACAAAAAAAGAACAAAGAACCATAATCTCAATTGATGGGAATGAAATGGAACACGTCACATCCACTAGATTCCTCTGAGTTCTAACTGATGAAAAGTTCTCCTGGAAAGATCATAAAAGATCATAATCAATTTGTCTGCAGCAAAGTGATGAAATCTGTTGGTATCATCAGAAATATTATTGGTTTGGTTCATCAGGCTTGCTTCCTAACTCTATGCTATAGTTACATTTACCCATATCTCATTTACTGTAATATTGTCTGGGCCCAGTACATATGCCTCCTACCTACACAAATTACTCATCATATTAAATACTTAATTATTATTAATAATAAAAATGTCAAGACTAGCCACCTCCTCTAATTACCTGGCTCCATCTGCACCTTTGTTTAACAAACTCAATATCTGGTCTACTCATACCTCCAGGACAGTTTACTGAAACCTTCAGTGGATTCTTCCAGGTTAATTCTGAAATCCGTCTATATAACACAAGACACTGTGATAACCTTCACCCTCCCCACTACCGCACCTCACATAGTCAATTCTCTATCAGATACAGAGGTACCAAACTCTGGAATTCTTAACTTCATATTGCCAAAACCTCAACATCCCTCAATAACTTCAAGCGAAGACTGGGGGTCAGTCTGATGAACCAAACTACTCAGTAATCTCCTCCATGAAGACTGGGGGTCAGCCTGATGAACCAAACTACTCAGTAATCTCCTCCATGAAGACTGGGGGTCAGCCTGATGAACCAAACTACTCAGTAATCTCCTCCATGAAGACTGGGGGTCAGCCTGATGAACCAAACTACTCAGTAATCTCCTCCATGAAGACTGGGGGTCAGCCTGATGAACCAAACTACTCAGTAATCTCCTCCATGGAGACTGGGGGTCAGCCTGATGAACCAAACTACTCAGTAATCTCCTCCATGAAGACTGGGGGTCAGCCTGATGAA
>NC_059212.1:43166395-43171395 GCF_020615455.1 Coregonus clupeaformis | reverse complement strand
GTATAGTAATTCTACCCTTCCAGGCAGAAAAGCTAGTGGGTATGATAGCTAGCCTTGCAGCTAAGGCACATCTCCTCAGCTAGCCAAATGGTGCTTAGTAGAACTACAAGCAAAAATGTATGCACTCATCAGCTGTAAGTCGCTCTGGATAAGAGCGTCTGCTAAATGACTAAAATCTAAAACTCTTCTGTTTATTAAGAGAGGTGAGAATGATCAGAGGACAAGGGGGTGGCACTTTAGTATGAGGGGAGGGGCTCCCTCATTCGCCACTCGACCTGTCTGTCTCCAACAGACGTGTATGATTGGTCCTTCGAGCTACTTAGGAGATTCTTGTGAATCCCCACAGTGAGACGTCGAAACGAATAATTGAAAGAGAACTTTATGTAGTGATAATTGATCAATGTCTGTATTGATTTGATCTCTATATTGAGCTCTGTGTTAATCTCTGTATCTCTGTATTGATCTCTGTATCTCTGTATTGATCTCTGTATCTCTGTATTGATCTCTGTATTGATCTCTGCATTGATCTCTGTATTGATCTCAGTATCTCTGCATTGATCTCTTTATTGATCTCTGCATTGATCTCTGTATTGATATCTGTATCTCTGTATTGATCTATGCATTGATCTCTGTATTGATCTCTAATATTGATCTCTGTATCTCTGTATTGATCTCTGTATCTCTGTATTGATCTCTGTATCTCTGTATTGATCTCTATAGGACACCAGACTGTCAGTGATTGCTACAGACCAGAGCTACAGACAGAACTTCACAGCAGCTGACAACAGCAGATCTACCCAGCTACAGACCATACGCAGCATCATAGATATGATCGTACGTATTACACCCCTCTCCTCTCCTCTCCTCTCCTCTCCTCTCCTCTCCTCTCCTCTCCTCTCCTCTCCTCTCCTCTCCTCTCCTCTCCTCTCGTCTTCTCTTCTCTTCCTCCTCTCTTCCTCCTCTCCTCCTCTCTTCCTCCTCTCTTCCTCCTCTTCTCTTCTCTTCTCTTCTCTTCTCTTCTCTTCTCTTCTCTTCTCTTCTCTTCTCTTCTCTTCTCTTCTCTTCTCTTCTCTTCTCTTCTCTTCTCTTCTCTTCTCTTCTCTTCTCCTCTCCTCTCCTCTCCTCTCCTCTCGTCTCGTCTCCTCTCCTCTCCTCTCCTCTCCTCTCCTCTCGTCTCGTCTCGTCTCGTCTCGTCTCCTCTTCTCTTCTCTTCCTCCTCTCCTCTCCTCTCCTCTCCTCTCCTCTCCTCTCCCTCTCCTCTCCTCTCCTCTCCTCTCCTCTCCTCTCCTCTCCTCTCCTCTCCTCTCCTCACCTCCCCTCCCTCTCCTATCATTTAAAATTGTAAATGAGTCTCTCTAACCTCTGATCTGTTTTCTCTTACAGACCAATGAGACCAAGGATGTGGTATGTCTTGTCTATTTATGTAATATATATTATTTCTACAGTAATCAATAGTTCCATGTGTTTATTGCCATTTATAACTGTGCTTTTTTTTTCAGTGCTGTTCTTTCGACTGCAATGTAAGTAACCCCTAACTCCTATGACCCCCCTTATGACACCTTTATAACAGGTTGTAGTGCTCTCTGAGTGACATAGTGGTATGATCCATGATGACATCACTGATGATGTGTTTTGTCCGCAGGCTAAAGGAGGTCCCAAAGGACCAGACGGAAACCTCGGCTCCAAGGTGGGGCTATCACACACACACACACACACACACACACACACACACACACACACACACACACACACACACACACACACACACACACACACACACACACACACACACACACACACACACACACACACACACACACACACACACACACACACACACACACACGAAGACCGGAAGACTCGTGTTAGCTCCCCAGGTTAATGCCTAGGCTTTAGCTCAGTGTACTAACCTGGTCTTCATAGCTAGTTTCTGATTGTTGTCATTATGTAGCGCTGATCTTGAATTCTAATGCTCCACTCCTCTCCATCCCTCTCCTCCGCTCTCCTCCCTCTCCTCCCTCTCCTCCTCTCTCCTCCTCTCTCCTCCCTCTCCTCCTCTCTCCCCCCTCTCTTCCTCTCTCCTCCCTCTCTCCTCTCTCCTTCTCTCTCCCCCTCTCTTCCTCTCTCCTCCCTCTCTTCTCTCTCCTCCTCTCTCCCCCCTCTCTCCCTCTCTCCTCCCTCTCCTCCCTCTCCTCCCTCTCCTCCTCTCTCCTCCCTCTCTCCCCTCTCCTCCTCTCTCTCCCCCTCTCTTCCCTCTCTCCTCCCTCTCTCCTCTCTCCTCCTCTCTCCCCCCTCTCTTCCTCTCTTCCCTCTCTCCTCCTCTCTCCCCCTCTCTTCCTCTCTCTTCCTCTCTCCTCCCCTCTCCTCTTCTCTCCTCCCTCTCTTTCTCTCTCCTCCCTCTCCTCCCCTCTCCTCTCTCTCCTCCTCTCTCCTCCTCTCTCCCCCCTCTCTTTCTCTCTCCTCCCTCTCTCCTCTCTCCTTCTCTCTCCCCCTCTCTTCCTCTCTCCTCCCTCTCTTCTCTCTCCTCCTCTCTCCCCCCTCTCTCCCTCTCTCCTCCCTCTCCTCCCTCTCCTCCCTCTCCTCCTCCTCTCCTCCCTCTCTCCCCCTCTCCTCCTCTCTCCCCCCTCTCTTCCTCTCTCCTCCCTCTCTCCTCTCTCCTCCTCTCTCCCCCCTCTCTTCCTCTCTTCCTCTCTCCCTCCTCTCTCCCCCTCTCCCCCTCTCTTCCTCTCTCTTCCTCTCTCCCTCCCCTCTCCTCTTCTCTCCTCCCTCTCTTTCTCTCTCCTCCCTCTCCTCCCCTCTCCTCTCTCTCCTCCTCTCTCCTCCTATCTCTCCCCCTCTCTTTCTCTCTCCTCCCTCTCTCCTCTCTCCTTCTCTCTCCCCCCTCTCTTCCTCTCTCCCCTCCCTCTCTTCTCTCTCCTCCTCTCTCCCCCCTCTCTCCCTCTCTCCTCCCTCTCCTCCCTCTCCTCCCTCTCCTCCTCTCTCCTCCCTCTCTCCCTCTCCTCCTCTCTCCCCCTCTCTTCCTCTCTCCTCCCTCTCTCCTCTCTCCTCCCTCTCTCCCCCTCTCTTCCTCTCTTCCTCTCTCCTCCTCTCTCCCCCTCTCTTCCTCTCTCTTCCTCTCTCCTCCCTCTCCTCCTCTCTCCTCCCTCTCTTTCTCTCTCCTCCCTCTCCTCCCCTCTCCTCTCTCTCCTCCTCTCTCCTCCTCTCTCCCCCTCTCTTTCTCTCTCCTCCCTCTCTCCTCTCTCCTTCTCTCTCCCCCTCTCTTCCTCTCTCCTCCCTCTCTTCTCTCTCCTCCTCTCTCCCCCCTCTCTCCCTCTCTCCTCCCTCTCCTCCTCTCTCCCCCTCTCTCCTCTCTCCTCCTCTCTACCCCTCTCCTCCTCTCTCCTATCTCTCCTCCTCTCTCCTCCTCTCTCCTCCTCTCTCCTCCTCTCTCCTGCTCTCGCCTCCCTCTCTTCCTCTCTCCTCCCTCTCTTCCTCTCTCTCCCTCTCTTCCTCTCTCCTCCTCCCACCTCTCTCCTCCTCTCTCCTCCTCTCTCCTCCGTCTCCTCCTCGCTCCTCCTCTCTCCTCCTCTCTCCTCCTTTCTCCTCCTCTCTTCCTCTCTCCTCCCTCTCCTCCTCTCTCCTCCTCTCTCTTCTTCTCTCCTCCTCTCTCCCCCCCTCTCTTCCTCTCTCCCCCCTCTCTTCCTCTCTCCTCATCTCTGCTCCCTCTCCTCCACTCTCCTCCCTCCCTCTCTTTCTCTCTCCTCCCTCTCTCCTCTCTCCTCCTCTCTCCCCCCTCTCTTCCTCTTGCCTCATCTCTCCTCCCTCTCCTCCTCTCTCCCCCCTCTTTTCCGCTCTCCTCCCTCTCTCCTCTCTCCTCCTCTCTCCCCCTTCTCTTCCTCTCGCCTCGTCTCTCCTCCCTCTCCTCCTCTCTCCCCCCTCTTTTCCTCTCTTCTCCTCTCTCCTCCCCCTCCCCCTCTCTCCCCCTCTCCTCCTATCTCCCCCCTCTCTCCCTCTCTTCTCCCTCTCTTTCTCTCTCCTCCCTCTCCTCCTCTCTCCCCTGTCCCTTCCTCTACCTCCTCTCTCCTCCCTTCCTCCTCTCTCCTCCCTCTCTTTCTCTCTCCTCCCTCTCTTCCTTTCTCCTCCCTCTTCCTCTCCTCTCTTCCTGCAGGGTGAAACAGGTAGACAGGGGATGCCAGGCGAGAAGGGAGACATCGGGGAAGAGGTGAGTACCTGTGAACACACACAGGTCTGTTATTAACCTATAGAATCAGGTCTGTTATTAACCTATAGAATCAGGTCTGTTATTAACCTATAGAATCAGGTCTGTTATTAACCTATAGAATCAGGTCTGTTATTAACCTCAGGTTAATAACCCCCCTCCCCAGGCTGTTATGGGTTAACCCAGCTCTTTACTCTACTGATGATCTAGTCTTCTATTTCAGGGGAACTTGGGAGACCCTGGCCCTGTAGGATACCGTGGAATGAAGGTACCATATCTCACACACATGATATGACCATGACAGTCTCTACATTAAGGAAACTGTATTGCGATGATCACAAACTGTTGTTGTTGATGATGATGATGATGATGATGATGATGATGACTGTTTTCTCGTTTCCAGGGCGACCGAGGTGGAAGAGGCGACAAGGGCGAGAGAGGCCATAAAGGCTACAAGGTAAGCTGCTCGTCCATTGGTGGATTTTATTTCACCTTTACTGTAATTATTGAGAAAATGCTCTGAAGTCTGTTCTCCCATTGATGGATGCTTTCTCTGACCTAACGTCGTCGTCCCCCCCTCTCTCTCACTCTCTCTCTCTCTCTCTCTCTCTCTCTCTCTCTCTCTCTCTCTCTCTCTCTCCAGGGAGACAAAGGACTACGGGGGACAGATGGAGTTGATGGACGTAAGGGTGATCCAGGTTTTCCTGGTCTAGCCGGCTGTAAAGGTTCTCCAGGACCTGACGTGAGTCCTCCTAATATTAGAATAATTTAAACCCCAGTCCTGTGTTAGGTTTAGGGTGTG
>NC_059212.1:43161395-43163895 GCF_020615455.1 Coregonus clupeaformis | reverse complement strand
GGTGGTGACATGGCGAGAGCTCCACCTTACCCTCTGATTGGCTTGGTGGAATTTTGGCAGGTATTGCTTACACCTGTCCAATCCTCTCAGATCTCCCCAAGTGTCTAGGGGTAGGGGCTAGGGGGTATTTCTGGACGAGACCCCACAACCCTTCGGGGTGTGTAGTGGACCTACAGCACGACACTTCAGGCATTGGTTGGATGTTTCATTCCAGTGCTTACGCAGGTGTAAGCTGGACACACCCACCCTATCAGGCTGATCAGACAGGTCTGGGTAGCAGGAGACAGTGAAAGGATATATGTCTAGTATTCACACCCTAGCTTCATTCCAGCTAGTTAGATGTGCAACCACTGACTAACTATAGCTAGGGGCTTATCTCTAGTCTAGCAATAGATACTATTGTTTTGGCTGTATAGCCTCATTTAATAAGATGACCAATGGTTAGCTAGGTAGCTTGGATATATCAGTCAGCTAACCATTTACAGGAACAGCAGTTCATTAACCCCCTAGAGTCTTTTTGATACCTAAAGGGGTCCTACAATTCCAAATCAAATAGCTAAATGATCCATGGTATGACCATCTTAAAACAATTCCATATGTTAGCTTTGACTTAATGTTGTCCAGGACATAGGCTAATTATCTTGACCGCCGTAACGACACAGACATCAGAATGTTCTGTCCTCCAGGCTTTGGCTGTTGTTCAGTCTTGTGCCGTTTCACACCAGCTCTTTATCACTTGACTGTCATTGAGAAAATCCTTTCCTGAATCAGCTGATGTTCTGTGTTAATGTCCTCTCAGCTGATGTTCTGTGATAATGTCCTCTCAGCTGACGTTCTGTGATAATGTCCTCTCAGCTGACGTTCTGTGATAATGTCCTCTCAGCTGATGTCCTGTGATAATGTCCTCTCAGCTGACGTTCTGTGATAATGTCCTCTCAGCTGACGTTCTGTGATAATGTCCTCTCAGCTGATGTTGTGTGATAATGTCCTCTCAGCTGATGTCCTGTGATAATGTCCTCTCAGCTGATGTTCTGTGATAATGTCCTCTCAGCTGATGTTGTGTGATAATGTCCTCTCAGTTGATGTTGTGTGATAATGTCCTCTCAGCTGATGTTGTGTGATAATGTCCTCTCAGCTGATGTTGTGTGATAATGTCCTCTCAGCTGATGTTGTGTGATAATGTCCTCTCAGTTGATGTTCTGTGATAATGTCCTCTCAGTTGATGTTGTGTGATAATGTCCCCACGTAACTAAACAGCTAGACATCAAATGTGCATCAAACAACTATTATGGATAATTATTGAACAACCTCGTTAATGACAGTATCAATATTTGTTTTATTAATCATGTTAAAGTTACTCTTTCTGTTAGAAGCATTAGATTTTGCAGTCACATAAATATTTAGGATATGTCACATAAATATTTAGGATATGTCACATAAATATTTAGGATATGTCACATAAATATTTAGGATATGTCACATACAGTGGGGAAAAAAGTATTTAGTCAGCCACCAATTGTGCAAGTTCTCCCACTTAAAAAGATGAGAGAGGCCTGTAATTTTCATCATAGGTACACGTCAACTATGACAGACAAATTGAGAAAAATAAATCCAGAAAATCACATTGTAGGATTTTGAATGAATTTATTTGCAAATTATGGTGGAAAATAAGTATTTGGTCATCTACAAACAAGCAAGATTTCTGGCTCTCACAGACCTGTAACTTCTTCTTTAAGAGGCTCCTCTGTCCTCCACTCGTTACCTGTATTAATGGCACCTGTTTGAACTTGTTATCAGTATAAAAGACACCTGTCCACAACCTCAAACAGTCACACTCCAAACTCCACTATGGCCAAGACCAAAGAGCTGTCAAAGGACACCAGAAACAAAATTGTAGACCTGCACCAGGCTGGGAAGACTGAATCTGCAATAGGTAAGCAGCTTGGTTTGAAGAAATCAACTGTGGGAGCAATTATTAGGAAATGGAAGACATACAAGACCACTGATAATCTCCCTCGATCTGGGGCTCTACGCAAGATCTCACCCCGTGTGGTCAAAATGATCACAAGAACGGTGAGCAAAAATCCCAGAACCACACAGGGGGACCTAGTGAATGACCTGCAGAGAGCTGGGACCAAAGTAACAAAGCCTACCATCAGTAACACACTACGCCGCCAGGGACTCAAATCCCTGCAGTGCCAGACGTGTCCCCCCTGCTTAAGCCAGTACATGTCCAGGCCCGTCTGAAGTTTGCTAGAGTGCATTTGGATGATCCAGAAGAGGATTGGGAGAATGTCATATGGTCAGATGAAACCAAAATAGAACATTTTGGTAAAAACTCAACTCTGTCGTGTTTGGAGGACAAAGAATGCTGAGTTGCATCCAAAGAACACCATACCTACTGTGAAGCATGGGGGTGGAAACATCATGCTTTGGGGCTGTTTTTTCTGCAAAGGGACCAGGACGACTGATCCGTGTAAAGGGAAAGAATGAATGGGGC
>NC_059212.1:43128895-43153895 GCF_020615455.1 Coregonus clupeaformis | reverse complement strand
ATCCATAAGTTATTTTAGTCAGGTCTAAAGAAAATAATAGAAATGAGTTGGCCTACTGGCTATGCTCCATTTTAACCTTTATTTAACTAGGCAAGTCAGTTAAGAACAAATTCTTATTTACAATGACGGCCTACAGCGGCCAAACCCAGACAACGCTGGGCCAATTGTGCGCTGCCCTATGGGACTCCCAATCACGGCCGGTTGTGATACAGCCTGGAATCGAACCAGGGGGTCTGTAGTGACGCCTCTAGCACTGAGATGCAGTGCCTTAGACCACTGCGCCACTCGGGAGCAGACAAGACATGCTTATAAGTCCTGTGCCATTCTTTTATATTATATAATTTTTTTGTAAGAAGAATATAACTAAACTTATCTGAATTTTTTCCCCATTCCGGAGCGAGTGTGTATATGAAGTGGCTATGTTGAGGGTAAAAGTGATCGACTTATTTGTGAACTTTAGTTGTGAATGATACAAACCTTAGAATGCCTTAGAATTTTTTGGAACATTTGAGTCATTTAGCAGACGCTCTTATCCAGAGCGACTTACAGTTAGTGAGTGCATCCATTTTTCATACTGGCCCCCCGTGGGAATCGAACCCACAACCCTGGCGTTGCAAGCGCCATGCTCTACCAACTGAGCTACAGGAGGCTAAGATATCTGGGCTGCATGCTGCGATTATTGGCTATTGATGATTTGAAAAAGTCGCAAAAAATGCTTGTACTCTGTTCCTTGCTCAGGCTGCACACGCTGTTCTCTCATCAAGTGATCATATTTTCACCCATCAGACTATTCTCAATTTAAATCTAGTTTTTATTAATATGTACAATTTGTTTGGATTCAGAATGGTCTATTATCAAATGGGCAGGAAAAGGAACAGGGGAAAATACATCAATGTGCACTGGAATAGTGAACGGAGGCTCTCAGGTTAAATCATGCTGAGTAGAATGGGCAGGAACAGGATCAAGGGAAAGCAGGGGAATGGGCAGGAACAGGGGCAGGGGAATGGTGAGGAACAGGGGAATGGGCAGGAACAGGGACGGGGAATGGTGAGGAACAGGGGCAGGGGAATGGGAAGGAACAGGGGAATGGGCAGGAACAGGGGAATGGGCAGGAACAGGGGCGGAGAATGGTGAGAAACAGGGGAATGGGCAGGAACAGGGGCGGGGGAATGGTCAGGAACAGGGGAATGGGCAGGAACAGGGGAATGGGCAGGAGCAGGGGCGGGGGAATGGTCAGAAACAGGGGCGGGGGAATGGTGAGGAACAGGGGAATGGGCAGGAACAGGGGCAGGGGAATGGTCAGAAACAGGGGCAGGGGAATGGGAAGGAACAGGGGCAGGGGAATGGGAAGGAACAGGGGCAGGGGAATGGGAAGGAACAGGGGAATGGGCAGGAACAGGGGAATGGGCGGGAACAGGGGAATGGGCAGGAACAGGGGCAGAGGAATGGGCAGGAACAGGGGAATGGGCAGGAACAGGGGCAGGGGAATGGTCAGGAACAGGGGCAGGGGAATGGTCAGGAAAAGGGGAATGGTCAGGAACAGGGGAATGGGAATGGTCAGGAACAGGGGAATGGGCAGGAACAGGGGCGGGGGAATGGTGAGGAACAGGGGAATGGGCAGGAACAGGGGCAGGGGAATGGTCAGAAACAGGGGCAGGGGAATGGGAAGGAACAGGGGCAGGGGAATGGGCAGGAACAGGGGAATGGGCAGGAACAGGGGAATGGGCAGGAACAGGGGAATGGGCAGGAACAGGGGCGGGAATGGGCAGGAACAGGGGCAGGGGAATGGGCAGGAACAGGGGAATGGGCAGGAACAGGGGCAGGGGAATGGTCAGGAACAGGGGCAGGGGAATGGGAAGGAACAGGGGAATGGTCAGGAACAGGGGCAGGGGAATGGGAAGGAACAGGGGCAGGGGAATGGGCAGGAACAGGGGCAGGGGAATGGGAAGGAACAGGGGCAGGGGAATGGGAAGGAACAGGGGCAGGGGAATGGTCAGGAACAGGGGCAGGGGAATGGTCAGGAACAGGGGAATGGGCAGGAACAGGGGCAGTGGAGTGGTCAGGAACCGAGTTAGGGGAATGGTCAGGAACAGTGGCAGGGGAATGGTTAGTAACAGGGGCAGGGGAATGGGCAGGGGCAGGGGAATGGGCAGGAACAGGGGATTGGTCAGGAACAGGGGCAGGGGAATGGTCAGGAACAGGGGCAGGGGAATGGGCAGGAACAGGGGAATGGGCAGGATCAGGGGAATGGGCAGGAACAGGGGAATGGTCAGGAACAGGAACAGGGGAATGGGCAGGAACAGGGGAATGGGCAGGAACAGGGGCAGGGGAATGGGAAGGAACAGGGGAATGGGCAGGAACAGGGGAATGGGCAGGAACAGGGGCAGGGGAATGGGCAGGAACAGGGGAATGGGCAGGAACAGGGGAATGGTCAGGAACAGGGGCAGGGGAATGGGCAGGAACAGGGGCAGGGGAATGGTCAGGAACAGGGGAATGGGCAGGAACAGGGGCAGGGAATGGTCAGGAACAAGGGCAGGGGAATGGGCAGGAACAGGGGCAGGGGAATGGGCAGGAACAGGGGAATGGGCAGGAACAGGGGCAGGGGAATGGTGAGGAACAGGGGAATGGGCAGGAACAGGGGCAGGGGAATGGGCAGGAACAGGGGCAGGGGAATGGGAAGGAACAGGGGAATGGGCAGGAACAGGGGCAGGGGAATGGGATGGAACAGGGGCAGGGAATGGTCAGGAACAGGGGAATGGTCAGCAACAGGGGCAGGGGAATGGTGAGGAACAGGGGAATGGGCAGGAACAGGGGCGGGGAATGGTGAGGAACAGGGGCAGGGGAATGGGAAGGAACAGGGGAATGGGCAGGAACAGGGGAATGGGCAGGAACAGGGGCGGAGAATGGTGAGAAACAGGGGAATGGGCAGGAACAGGGGCGGGGGAATGGTCAGGAACAGGGGAATGGGCAGGAACAGGGGAATGGGCAGGAGCAGGGGCGGGGGAATGGTCAGAAACAGGGGCGGGGGAATGGTGAGGAACAGGGGAATGGGCAGGAACAGGGGCAGGGGAATGGTCAGAAACAGGGGCAGGGGAATGGGAAGGAACAGGGGCAGGGGAATGGGAAGGAACAGGGGCAGGGGAATGGGAAGGAACAGGGGCAGGGGAATGGGAAGGAACAGGGGCGGGGGAATGGTGAGGAACAGGGGAATGGGCAGGAACAGGGGCAGGGGAATGGTCAGAAACAGGGGCAGGGGAATGGGAAGGAACAGGGGCAGGGGAATGGGCAGGAACAGGGGAATGGGCAGGAACAGGGGAATGGTCAGGAACAGGGGAATGGGCAGGAACAGGGGCGGGAATGGGCAGGAACAGGGGCAGGGGAATGGGCAGGAACAGGGGAATGGGCAGGAACAGGGGCAGGGGAATGGTCAGGAACAGGGGCAGGGGAATGGGAAGGAACAGGGGAATGGTCAGGAACAGGGGGCAGGGAATGGGAAGGAACAGGGGCAGGGGAATGGGCAGGAACAGGGGCAGGGGAATGGGAAGGAACAGGGGCAGGGGAATGGGAAGGAACAGGGGCAGGGGAATGGACAGGAACAGGGGCAGGGGAATGGTCAGGAACAGGGGAATGGGCAGGAACAGGGGCAGTGGAGTGGTCAGGAACCGAGTTAGGGGAATGGTCAGGAACAGTGGCAGGGGAATGGTTAGTAACAGGGGCAGGGGAATGGGCAGGGGCAGGGGAATGGGCAGGAACAGGGGATTGGTCAGGAACAGGGGCAGGGGAATGGTCAGGAACAGGGGCAGGGGAATGGGCAGGAACAGGGGAATGGGCAGGAACAGGGAATGGGCAGGAACAGGGGAATGGTCAGGAACAGGAACAGGGGAATGGGCAGGAACAGGGGAATGGGCAGGAACAGGGGCAGGGGAATGGGAAGGAACAGGGAATGGGCAGGAACAGGGGAATGGGCAGGAACAGGGGCAGGGGAATGGGCAGGAACAGGGGAATGGGCAGGAACAGGGGAATGGTCAGGAACAGGGGCAGGGGAATGGGCAGGAACAGGGGCAGGGGAATGGTCAGGAACAGGGGAATGGGCAGGAACAGGGGCAGGGAATGGTCAGGAACAAGGGCAGGGGAATGGGCAGGAACAGGGGCAGGGGAATGGGCAGGAACAGGGGAATGGGCAGGAACAGGGGCAGGGGAATGGTGAGGAACAGGGGAATGGGCAGGAACAGGGGCAGGGGAATGGGCAGGAACAGGGGCAGGGGAATGGGAAGGAACAGGGGAATGGGCAGGAACAGGGGCAGGGGAATGGGATGGAACAGGGGCAGGGAATGGTCAGGAACAGGGGAATGGTCAGCAACAGGGGCAGGGGAATGGTGAGGAACAGTGGCAGTGGATTGGTCAGGAACAGGGGCAGGGGATTGGACAGGAACAGGGGAATGGTCAGGAACAGGGGCAGGGGGATGGTCAGGAACAGCGGCAGGGGAATGGACAGGAACAGGGGAATAGGCAGGAACAGGGAAATTGTCAGGAACAGAGGAATGGTCAGCAACAGGGGCAGGGGAATGGTGAGGAACAGGGGCAGGGGAATGGGCAGGAACAGGGGAATGGTCAGGAACAGGGGATTGGTCAGGAACAGGGGAATGGTCAGGAACAGGGGCAGGGGAATGGTGAGGAACAGGGGCAGGGGAATGGGCAGGAACAGGGGAATGGTCAGGAACAGGGGCAGGGGAATGGTGAGGAACAGGGGCAGGGGAATGGTCAGGAACAGGGGCAGGGGAATGGTGAGGAACAGGGGCAGGGGAATGGTCAGGAACAGGGGATTGGTCAGGAACAGGGGAATGGTCAGGAACAGGGGCAGGGGAGTGGTCAGGAACAGGGGCAGTGGAATGGTCAGGAACCGAGTTAGGGGAATGGTCAGGAACAGTGGCAGGGAAATGGGAAGGAACAGGGGCAGGGGAATGGGAAAGAACAGGGGCAGGGGAATGGGAAGGAACAGGGGCAGGGGAATAGTCAGGAACAGGGGCAGGGGAATGGGAAGGAACAGGGGCAGGGGAATGGGAAGGAACAGGGGCAGGGGAATGGTCAGGAACAGGGGCAGGGGAATGGTCAGGAACAGGGGAATGGGAAGGAACAGAGGAATGGGCAGGAACAGGGGCAGGGGAATGGTCAGGAACAGGGGCAGGGGAATGGGAAGGAACAGGGGCAGGGGAATGGGAAGGAACAGGGGCAGGGGAATGAAGACATGTCATCCATATGCACTGGAATAGCGAATGGATGGTACTTTCCCGCTGGTACATTTTTCTCTCATGTCGGGTAGGCTACTCCGGTTATTTCCCTGCAGGACAGGTGATATTCCGCCCAACTCTGTATGCCATGGGCTCTCCAACGCTGTTCCTTCAGCTAGCTACCCAGTGCTTAATTTGGGAAACCAAGTTAAATCTGTCCGGGAACATCGATAGTAACATGTTTTCACAACGAAATGTATGTCATTAAACTGTTGACAGCCCCTCTCTCTGTGCGCTGGAGAAAGGAATGAAGGAGAGAGGGGAGGAGATGGAAACGCACAGTGGTGAGATATTCTGAAGCTAAAGGTCATGTCAGCCTATTAATTATGAAAATGTAAATAATGCCCTATTACTAGGCAATTCAAATAATTGTAGGCTAATTCTGAATTTGTTTAATTTAGGCTACATTTTAGTAATTTAGCAGACGCTCTTATCCAGAGCAACTTACAGTTAAGTGCCTTGCTCAAGGGCACATCAACGGATTTTGCACATAGTCGGCTCGGGGATTAGAACCAACGACCTATCGGTTACTGGCCCAACGCTCTTAACTGCTAGGCTACCAATTATTTACCAAAGACATCCTAAATGTGTATTTTTTATGTTTTTCTATGTAATATGGGGTAGGCTATGTAAAGGGACAATTATTATTTTAATTCAGGGTTTTTTTCAGGCTTGGGCTCATATATACAGTAAACCAGGGTTTGGGCTCATATATACAGTAAACCAGGGTTTGGGCTCATATATACAGTAGACCAGGGTTTGGGCTCATATATACAGTAGACCAGGGTTTGTTCTTGGGCTCATATATACAGTAGACCAGGGTTTGGGCTCATATATACAGTAGACCAGGGTTTGTCATTGGGCTCATATATACAGTAGAACAGGGTTTGGGCTCATATATACAGTAGACCAGGGTTTGGGCTCATATATACAGTAGACCAGGGTTTGTTATTGGGCTCATATATACAGTAGACCAGGGTTTGTCATTGGGCTCATATATACAGTAGACCAGGGTTTGGGCTCATATATACAGTAGACCAGGGTTTGGGCTCATATATACAGTAGACCAGGGTTTGGGCTCATATATACAGTAAACCAGGGTTTGGGCTCATATATACAGTAGACCAGGGTTTGGGCTCATATATACAGTAGACCAGGGTTTGGGCTCATATACAGTAGACCAGGGTTTGGGCTCATATATACAGTAGACCAGGGTTTGGGCTCATATATACAGTAGACCAGGGTTTGGGCTCATATATACAGTAGACCAGGGTTTGGGCTCATATACAGTAGACCAGGGTTTGTCATTGGGCTCATATATACAGTAGACCAGGGTTTGTTCTTGGGCTCATATACAGTAGACCAGGGTTTGGGCTCATATATACAGTAGACCAGGGTTTGGGCTCATATATACAGTAGACCAGGGTTTGGGCTCATATATACAGTAGACCAGGGTTTGTTATTGGAATCATATATACAGTAGACCAGGGTTTGGGCTCATATATACAGTAGACCAGGGTTTGGGCTCATATATACAGTAGACCAGGGTTTGGGCTCATATATACAGTAGACCAGGGTTTGGGCTCATATATACAGTAGACCAGGGTTTGGGCTCATATATACAGTAGACCAGGGTTTGTCATTGGGCTCATATATACAGTAGACCAGGGTTTGTTATTGGGCTCATATATACAGTAGACCAGGGTTTGGGCTCATATATACAGTAGACCAGGGTTTGTCATTGGGCTCATATATACAGTAGACCAGGGTTTGGGCTCATATATACAGTAGACCAGGGTTTGTTCTTGGGCTCATATATACAGTAGACCAGTGTTTGTCATTGGGCTCATATATACAGTAGACCAGGGTTTGTCATTGGGCTCATATATACAGTAGACCAGGGTTTGGGCTCATATATACAGTAGACCAGGGTTTGGGCTCATATATACAGTAGACCAGGGTTTGGGCTCATATATACAGTAGACCAGGGTTTGGGCTCATATACAGTAGACCAGGGTTTGGGCTCATATATACAGTAGACCAGGGTTTGGGCTCATATATACAGTAGACCAGGGTTTGGGCTCATATATACAGTAGACCAGGGTTTGGGCTCATATATACAGTAGACCAGGGTTTGGGCTCATATATACAGTAGACCAGGGTTTGGGCTCATATATACAGTAGACCAGGGTTTGGGCTCATATATACAGTAGACCAGGGTTTGTTCTTGGGCTCATATATACAGTAGACCAGGGTTTGGGCTCATATATACAGTAGACCAGGGTTTGGGCTCATATATACAGTAGACCAGGTTTGGGCTCATATATACAGTAGACCAGGGTTTGGGCTCATATATACAGTAGACCAGGGTTTGGGCTCATATACAGTAGACCAGGGTTTGGGATCATATATACAGTAGACCAGGGTTTGTTCTTGGGCTCATATATACAGTAGACCAGGGTTTGTTCTTGGGCTCATATATACAGTATACCAGGGTTTGGGCTCATATATACAGTAGACCAGGGTTTGGGCTCATATATACAGTAGACCAGGGGTTTGTTCTTGGCTCATATATACAGTAGACCAGGGTTTGTTCTTGGGCTCATATATACAGTAGACCAGGGTTTGGGCTCATATACAGTAGACCAGGGTTTGTTATTGGGCTCATATATACAGTAGACCAGGGTTTGTTCTTGGGTTCATATATACAGTAGACCAGGGTTTGGGCTCATATATACAGTAGACCAGGGTTTGTTCTTGGGCTCATATATACAGTAGACCAGGGTTTGTTCTTGGGCTCATATATACAGTAGACCAGGGTTTGTTCTTGGGCTCATATATACAGTAGACCAGGGTTTGTTCTTGGGCTCATATATACAGTAGACCAGGGTTTGTTCTTGGGCTCATATATACAGTAGACCAGGGTTTGTTATTGGGCTCATATATACAGTAGAACAGGGTTTGGGCTCATATATACAGTAGACCAGGGTTTGGGCTCATATATACAGTAGACCAGGGTTTGTTCTTGGGCTCATATATACAGTAGACCAGGGTTTGGGCTCATATATACAGTAGACCAGGGTTTGTTCTTGGGCTCATATATACAGTAGACCAGGGTTTGGGCTCATATATACAGTAGACCAGGGTTTGTTCTTGGGCTCATATATACAGTAGACCAGGGTTTGGGCTCATATATACAGTAGACCAGGGTTTGTTATTGGGCTCATATATACAGTAGACCAGGGTTTGTTCTTGGGCTCATATATACAGTAGACCAGGGTTTGGGCTCATATATACAGTAGACCAGGGTTTGTCATTGGGCTCATATATACAGTAGACCAGGGTTTGTCATTGGGCTCATATATACAGTAGACCAGGGTTTGTTCTTGGGCTCATATATACAGTAGACCAGGGTTTGGGCTCATATATACAGTAGACCAGGGTTTGTTCTTGGGCTCATATATACAGTAGACCAGGGTTTGTCATTGGGCTCATATATACAGTAGACCAGGGTTTGTTCTTGGGCTCATATATACAGTAGACCAGGGTTTGGGCTCATATATACAGTAGACCAGGGTTTGTTATTGGGCTCATATATACAGTAGACCAGGGTTTGGGCTCATATATACAGTAGACCAGGGTTTGGGCTCATATATACAGTAGACCAGGGTTTGGGCTCATATATACAGTAGACCAGGGTTTGGGCTCATATATACAGTAGACCAGGGTTTGGGCTCATATATACAGTAGACCAGGGTTTGTTCTTGGGCTCATATATACAGTAGACCAGGGTTTGGGCTCATATACAGTAGACCAGGGTTTGGGCTCATATATACAGTAAACCAGGGTTTGGGCTCATATATACAGTAGACCAGGGTTTGGGCTCATATATACAGTAGACCAGGGTTTGGGCTCATATATACAGTAGACCAGGGTTTGTTATTGGGCTCATATATACAGTAGACCAGGGTTTGGGCTCATATATACAGTAGACCAGGGTTTGGGCTCATATATACAGTAGACCAGGGTTTGTCATTGGGCTCATATATACAGTAGACCAGGGTTTGTTCTTGGGCTCATATATACAGTAGACCAGGGTTTGGGCTCATATATACAGTAGACCAGGGTTTGTTCTTGGGCTCATATATACAGTAGACCAGGGTTTGTTCTTGGGCTCATATATACAGTAGACCAGGGTTTGGGCTCATATATACAGTAGACCAGGGTTTGTTATTGGGCTCATATATACAGTAGACCAGGGTTTGGGCTCATATATACAGTAGACCAGGGTTTGGGCTCATATATACAGTAGACCAGGGTTTGTCATTGGGCTCATATATACAGTAGACCAGGGTTTGGGCTCATATATACAGTAGACCAGGGTTTGGGCTCATATATACAGTAGACCAGGGTTTGGGCTCATATATACAGTAGACCAGGGTTTGGGCTCATATATACAGTAGACCAGGGTTTGGGCTCATATATACAGTAGACCAGGGTTTGTCATTGGGCTCATATATACAGTAGACCAGGGTTTGTTCTTGGGCTCATATATACAGTAGACCAGGGTTTGGGCTCATATATACAGTAGACCAGGGTTTGGGCTCATATATACAGTAGACCAGGGTTTGGGCTCATATATACAGTAGACCAGGGTTTGGGCTCATATACAGTAGACCAGGGTTTGGGCTCATATATACAGTAGACCAGGGTTTGGGCTCATATATACAGTAGACCAGGGTTTGGGCTCATATATACAGTAGACCAGGGTTTGTCATTGGGCTCATATATACAGTAGACCAGGGTTTGGGCTCATATATACAGTAGACCAGGGTTTGTTCTTGGGCTCATATATACAGTAGACCAGGGTTTGGGCTCATATATACAGTAGACCAGGGTTTGGGCTCATATATACAGTAGACCAGGGTTTGGGCTCATATATACAGTAGACCAGGGTTTGGGCTCATATATACAGTAGACCAGGGTTTGGGCTCATATATACAGTAGACCAGGGTTTGGGCTCATATATACAGTAGACCAGGGTTTGTCATTGGGCTCATATATACAGTAGACCAGGGTTTTTCATTGGGCTCATATATACAGTAGACCAGGGTTTGGGCTCATATATACAGTAGACCAGGGTTTGTTCTTGGGGTCATATATACAGTAGACCAGGGTTTGTTCTTGGGCTCATATATACAGTAGACCAGGGTTTGGGCTCATATATACAGTAGACCAGGGTTTGTTCTTGGGCTCATATATACAGTAGACCAGGGTTTGGGCTCATATATACAGTAGACCAGGGTTTGTTCTTGGGCTCATATGACAGTAGACCAGGGTTTGTTCTTGGGCTCATATATACAGTAGACCAGGGTTTGGGCTCATATAACAGTAGACCAGGGTTTGGGCTCATATATACAGTAGACCAGGGTTTGGGCTCATATATACAGTAGACCAGGGTTTGTTCTTGGGCTCATATATACAGTAGATCAGGGTTTGTTCTTGGGCTCATATATACAGTAGACCAGGGTTTGGGCTCATATATACAGTAGACCAGGGTTTGGGTTCATATATACAGTAGACCAGGGTTTGGGCTCATATATACAGTAGACCAGGGTTTGGGCTCATATATACAGTAGACCAGGGTTTGGGCTCATATATACAGTAGACCAGGGTTTGGGCTCATATATACAGTAGACCAGGGTTTGGGCTCATATATACAGTAGACCAGGGTTTGGGCTCATATATACAGTAGACCAGGGTTTGTTCTTGGGCTCATATATACAGTAGACCAGGGTTTGTTCTTGGGCTCATATATACAGTAGACCAGGGTTTGGGCTCATATATACAGTAGACCAGGGTTTGTTATTGGGCTCATATATACAGTAGACCAGGGTTTGTTATTGGGCTCATATATACAGTAGACCAGGGTTTTGGCTCATATATACAGTAGACCAGGGTTTGGGCTCATATATACAGTAGACCAGGGTTTGTTCTTGGGCTCATATATACAGTAGACCAGGGTTTGGGCTCATATATACAGTAGACCAGGGTTTGTTCTTGGGCTCATATATACAGTAGACCAGGGTTTGTTCTTGGGCTCATATATACAGTAGACCAGGGTTTGTTATTGGGCTCATATATACAGTAGACCAGGGTTTGTCATTGGGCTCATATATACAGTAGACCAGGGTTTGGGCTCATATATACAGTAGACCAGGGTTTGTTCTTGGGCTCATATATACAGTAGACCAGGGTTTGGGCTCATATATACAGTAGACCAGGGTTTGGGCTCATATATACAGTAGACCAGGGTTTGGGCTCATATATACAGTAGACCAGGGTTTGGGCTCATATATACAGTAGACCAGGGTTTGGGCTCATATATACAGTAGACCAGGGTTTGTTCTTGGGCTCATATATACAGTAGACCAGGGTTTGGGCTCATATATACAGTAGACCAGGGTTTGGGCTCATATATACAGTAGACCAGGGTTTGTTCTTGGGCTCATATATACAGTAGACCAGGGTTTGGGCTCATATATACAGTAGACCAGGGTTTGGGCTCATATATACAGTAGACCAGGGTTTGGGCTCATATATACAGTAGACCAGGGTTTGGGCTCATATATACAGTAGACCAGGGTTTGGGCTCATATATACAGTAGACCAGGGTTTGTCATTGGGCTCATATATACAGTAGACCAGGGTTTGGGCTCATATACAGTAGACCAGGGTTTGGGCTCATATACAGTAGACCAGGGTTTGTCATTGGGCTCATATATACAGTAGACCAGGGTTTGTTCTTGGGCTCATATATACAGTAGACCAGGGTTTGTTCTTGGGCTCATATATACAGTAGACCAGGGTTTGGGCTCATATATACAGTAGACCAGGGTTTGGGCTCATATATACAGTAGACCAGGGTTTGGGCTCATATATACAGTAGACCAGGGTTTGTCATTGGGCTCATATATACAGTAGACCAGGGTTTGTTCTTGGGCTCATATATACAGTAGACCTATGCATATGCGTTATCTCTAATATGCATACGGGTATATTTAATTAATCACCTTAGAAAGCGCTGTTCATTTTCACTAATCAGACTATAATCTGAAACTAATCGGACTAATCTGAACTAAGCAGACTCTAATCTGAAACTAATCAGACACTAATCTGAACTAATCATACTATAATCTGAAACTAATCAGACTCTAATCTGAAACTAATCTGACTAATCTGAACTAATCAGACTCTAATCTGAACTAATCAGACTCTAATCTGAAACTAATCAGACTCTAATCTGAAAATAATCAGACTCTAATCGGAAACTAATCAGAGTCTAATCTGAACTAATCAGAATCTAATCTGAACTATTCAGACTCTAATCTGAACTAATCAGACTCTAATCTGAACTAATCAGACTCTAATCTGAAACTAATCAGACTCTAATCTGAAAATATTCAGACTCTAATCTGAAACTAATCAGACTCTAATCTAAAACTAATCAGACTCTAATCTGAACTAATCAGACTCTAATTGGAAACTAATCAGACTAATCTGAACTAAGCAGACTCTAATCTGAAACTAATCAGATTCTAATTTGAAACTAATCAGACTCTAATCTGAACTAATCAGACTATAATCGGAAACTAATCAGCCTATAATCGGAAACTAATCAGACTATAATCGGAAACTAATCAGACTAATCTGAACTAAGCAGACTAATCTGAAACTAATCAGACTATAATTGGAAACTAATCAGACTATAATCTGAAACTAATCAGACTATAATTGGAAACTAATCAGACTATAATCTGATCTAATCATACTCTAATCGGAAACTAATCAGACTCTAATCTGAAACTAATCAGACTATAATCTGAACTAATCATACTCTAATCGGAAACTAATCAGACTCTAATCGGAAACTAATCAGAGTCTAATCAGAAACTAATCAGACTCTAATCTGAACTAATCAGACTATAATCGGAAACTAATCAGACTATAATTGGAAACTAATCAGACTAATCTGAACTAATCAGACTCTAATCTGAAACTAATCAGACTATAATCTGAACTAATCATACTCTAATCGGAAACTAATCAGACTCTAATCGGAAACTAATCAGAGTCTAATCAGAAACTAATCAGACTCTAATCTGAACTAATCAGACTATAATCGGAAACTAATCAGACTATAATTGGAAACTAATCAGACTAATCTGAACTAATCAGACTCTACTCTGAACTAATTAGACTAATCTGAACTAATCAGACTATAATCTGAACTAATCAGACTCTACTCTGAACTAATCAGACTATAATATGAACTAATCAGACTCTAATCTGAAACTAATCATACTCTAATCTGAAACTAATCAGACTATAATCTGAACTAATCATACTCTAATCGGAAACTAATCAGACTCTAATCGGAAACTAATCAGACTCTAATCGGAAACTAATCAGAGTCTAATCAGAAACTAATCAGACTCTAATCTGAACTAATCAGACTATAATCGGAAACTAATCAGACTATAATTGGAAACTAATCAGACTAATCTGAACTAATCAGACTCTACTCTGAACTAATCAGACTATAATATGAACTAATCAGACTCTAATCTGAAACTAATCAGACTCTTTTAAAGTTTTCAATAAACTTTAACACTTAAACTCTGTCATTACGTCATTACATTACGTTATAATTGTGTACCAATTTGCAATAATTGTATTGTGTTTGTGTGGAATTGTATTGTGTTTATTGTGTGTGTGTTGATGTGTTGGTTCTTCTGTCCTTGTGGGGACCTAAAATCCCCAAAGGTCCCCACAAGGATAGTAAAACAAGGACAACTCTGCCTCGTGGGGACATTTCTCACATCCCCATGAGGACAAAGGCTATTTTACTAAACTTAGGGGTTAGGTTTAGGGTTAGAGTTACAGTTAGAGTTAGTGTTAGGTTTGGGTTAGGGATATGGGTTAAGGTTAGGGTTAGGGTAAGGGTTAGGGATACGGGTTAAGGTTAAGGTTATGGTTAGGGTAAGGGTAAGGGTTAGGGTTAGAAGTTTGGGTTAGGGTTAGGGTTAGGGTTTGGGTTAGGGTTAGGGTTAGGAGTTTGGGTTAGGGATACGGGTTAAGGTTAGGGTAAGGGTTAGGGTTAGGAGTTTGGGTTAGGGATACGGGTTAAGGTTAGGGTTAGGGTTAGGAGTTTGGGTTAGGGTTAGGGTTAGGGTTAGGGTTTGGGTTAGGGTTAGGGTTAGGAGTTTGGGTTAGGGATACGGGTTAAGGTTAGGGTAAGGGTTAGGGTTAGGGTTAGGGTTAGGAGTTTGGGTTAGGGATACAGGTTAAGGTTAGGGTAAGGGTTAGGGTTAGGGATACGGGTTAGGGTAAGGGTTAGGGTTAGGAGTTTGGGTTAAGGATATGGGTTAAGGTTAGGGTAAGGGTTGGGGTTAGGAGTTTGGGTTAGGGATACGGGTTAAGGTTAGGGTAAGGGTTAGGGTTAGGCTTAGGAGTTTGGGTTAGGGATACGGGTTAAGGTTAGGGTAAGGGTTAGGGTTAGGGTTAGGGTTAGGAGGGATATGTCAAGGTTAGGGTAGGGTTAGGTTAGGAGTTAGGGTAGGTAGGGTTAGGGTTAGGAGTTTGGGTTAGGGATACGGGTTAAGGTTAGGGTAAGGGTTAGGGTTAGGGTTAGGGTAAGGGTTAGGAGTTTGGGTTAGGGATACGGGTTAAGGTTAGGGTAAGGGTTAAGGTTAGGGTTAGGGTAAGGGTTAGGGTTAGGGATACGGGTTAAGGTTAGGGTAAGGGTTAGGGTTAGGGTTAGGGTTAGGAGTTTGGGTTAGGGATACGCGTTAAGGTTAGGGTAAGGGTTAGGGTTAGGGTAAGGGTTAGGGGTTAAGGTTAGGGATACGGGTTAAGGTTAGGGTAAGGGTTAGGGTAAATAGGACTTTGAATGGAAATCAATTTTAGGTCCCCACAAGGATAGAAGAACATAACGTGTGTGTGTGTGTGTGTGTGTGTGTGTTTCTGTGTGTGTGTGTTTGTGTGTGTCTGTGTGTGTCTGTCTGTCTGTGTGTGTGTGTACAGTATGTTCTAACAGTTTTCTTGTGTGTTTCAGGGCGACATCGGCAGGGCGGGATCTCCAGGATACAGAGGAGATGAGGGCGCCCCCGGACCAGAGGTGAGACATCTAGTTCATCTGTTTATTCATTCTGTCATCTAGTTAATACATTTACATTTTAGTCATTTAGCAGACGCTCTTATCCAGAGCGACTTACATGAGCAATTAGGGTTAAGTGCCTTGCTCAAGGGCACATCGACAGATGTTTCACCTAGTCGGCTCGGGGATTAGAACCAGCGACCTTTCGGTACTGGCACAATGCTCTTAACCACTAAGCTACCTGCCGCCCTAATACATGTATTTATCTCACACACATTCATCACTGAGCTGGGAAAGTTTAAGGCTTTGTCAAATCTTATTTTCCAACCGATATTGTGATATTGATCAAAGTGTGTGTTTAAATGTGGTCAGGTTGTCAGGAAGTCTCAGGGGAGAACGACTGCCCCCTGTCATTGAAGCCACGGAAGTTCAAGGCCGACCGCGGTACTGCAGGCGTTGTTAGCAGAAAATGGGATCCCCCCATTATAGTTAATGGAAAAATGGCAATCCTCGTGCTCAATCTTTGTGTTAATAAAACATGTTTCAAAGACAATCATGGTACCAATAATGGCTTCTAATACACCAGACGTATGTCCTTGAACCGATTATTTTAAAATCGCACACAGAATAAGTTATAAGGATAATATAGTTGCTAACGGCACCCTGCAGTACCCCGGTCGGCCTTCAACTTGAGTTACTCAAATACAGGGGGCAGCACTGAGCTGGCCTGCAACGTCACTTCCTGGAGTAGCTCAAACTGTGCATGTTATGTCTCCATTAGCCGCCATTTTAACCGGCTTCAATGCGCTATTGAGTCTTCACATTGGAATGAATGGTGTCACATGATCAATGGGATGAACATTGGGAAGTCTTCATCCATTAACCTCTGACCTACATTTCCTATGTCTCTTATCTAAACTACATTTCCCATCTCTGTCGCTTATCTAAACTACATTTCCTATCTCTGTCGCTTATCTAAACTACATTTCCTATCTGTCTCTTATCTAAACTACATTTCCTATCTGTCTCTTATTTAAATTACATTTCCCATCTGTCTCTTATCTAAACTACATTTCCTATCTGTCGTTTATCTAAACTACATTTCCCATCTCTCTTATCTAAACTACATTTCCTATCTGTCTCATATCTAAACTACACTTCCCATCTGTCTCTTATCTAAACTATTTCCCAGGGCCCCAAAGGACCAAGAGGAATCAAAGGAGCTCCCGGAGACAGAGGCCAGATCGGAGAGAGGGTGAGAGAGAGCGAAAGGGGGACTCTGTACCGGTACCCCCTGTATATAGCCTCCCTACTGTTATTTTATTTTACTGCTGCTCTTTAATTATTTGCTATTTTTATTTTTTACTTATCTATTTTTTTTACTTGTTGTATTCGGTGCATGTGGCAAATAACATTTGATTAGAGAGAGAGAGAGAGAGAGAGAGAGAGAGAGGAGTAAACGTGTGATGTGTCAGGAATAAGGGTGTGTGTGTAAGAAAAATAAAAGTGAAGTGTTCTGTCTCTTCTGTTTCAGGGAGAAGATGGCACACCTGGAAATGGAACTGAGGGTTGCCATGGTTTCCAGGTACTGTTGTGTGAAATTGATGTATTGTTGTTTGGGTTTATAATAATGTGTCTGTGTCTGTGTGTGTGTGCGGGTGTATATACAGTGTGTGTGTGTGCGTGTGTCTGTGTGTGTGTGCGTGTGTCTGTGTGTGTGTGCGTGTGTCTGTGTGTGTGTGCGGGTGTATATACAGTGTGTGTGTGTGCGTGTGTCTGTGTGTGTGTGCGGGTGTCTGTGTGTGTGTGCGAGTGTATATATAGTGTGTGTGTGTTGTTCGGCCGGCTCTCTCTCTCTCTCTCTCTCTCTCTCTCTCTCTCTCTCTCTCTCTCTCTCTCTCTCTCTCTCTCTCCTCTCTCTCTCTCTCTCTCTCCCTCCCTCTTTTCTCTCTCTCTCTCTCTCTCTCTCTCTCTCCCTCTCTCTCTCTCTCTCTCTCTCTCTCTCTCTCTCTCTCTCTCTCTCTCTCTCTCTCTCTCCTCTCTCCCCCCCCCCTCCCCTCCTCTCTCTCCCTCTCTCTCTCTCTCTCTCTCTCTCTCTCTCTCTCTCTCCCTCTCTCTCTCTCTCTCTCCCTCTCTCTCTCTCTCTCTCTCTCTCCCTCCCTCTCTCTCTCTCTCTCTCTCTCCTCCTCTCTCTCTCTCTCTCTCTCTCTCCCTCTCTCTCTCTCTCTCTCTCTCTCTCTCTCTCTCTCTCTCTCTCTCTCTCTCTCTCTCTCTCTCTCTCTCTCTCTCTCTCTCTCTCTCTCTCTCTCTCTCTCTCTCACGTGTTTCTTTCCTCCCTCAGGGTTACCCCGGCCCACGAGGAGACGTTGGAAACCCGGTGAGTTCATGACCTTTCACCTTCACCTTTAAGCTCTCACCTCTGAATCAGCGCTAAGGCTGTGACTCACACTATCAGAATATCACACTGTCATAATATCACACTGTCATAGTATTGAACACACTGAACACTACATATGTAGAATCATTCATTATACCCCAACCCAATGCAATAGCAGAATCATTCATTATACACCAACCCAATGCTAGAGGAACTAGCAAGAGGTGACACAAGACTTTTCAATGTGGAAAACATGCAGGCGAAAACAACCTCACATTTTCCATATTTTAACCTCAGAGTTTTAACCTCAAATGAGTCATGATGACTAGTGTCACTGTAACTTAAACAATGAGGGACTGTTTCCCAGACCCTGACCATGAGCTTTACAGTAGACTTAGACTGTGTCCCAAATGGCACGCTTGTCCCATATAGTCCACTACTTTTTGGATCAGAACCTTAAATATGGAATTGGTTCTATTTGGGACGCAGCCTTAATCTGTGGACCAGAGCGTTAAGTATGGAACAGGGTCCATTAATCTGTGGACCAGAGCGTTAAGTATGGAACAGGGTCCATTAATCTGTGGACCAGAGCGTTAAGTATGGAACAGGGTCCATTCATCTGTGGACCAGAGCGTTAAGTATGAAACAGGGTCCATTCATCTGTGGACCAGAGCGTTAAGTGTTGAATAGGGTCCATTAATCTGTGTGTGGTGGGAAACAACTGTCTTTATCTCAGACATGACGATTGTCCAGTTTTATTTGGTCTGGTCCGCCAGCTAATGGCTGATTCATTCGGAGGTTTCCATGACAACTGTCTCTGACCCCTGACCCGTGACCTTTAGGGCGGGAAGGGAACCCCAGGACCCAAAGGAGACGATGGAGAGCCTGGAGACCCTGGCCTGGACGTGAGTCACACCATCTCTCTCTCTCTCTCTCTCTCTCTCTCTCTCTCTCTCTCTCTCTCTCTCTCTCTCTCTCTCTATATATATATATATATATATTTATCTTTATCTCTGTCTATTACTTGCCCAGGGCTCTAAAGTGAGACAAATGTGGTTGCATGTGCGACAAAATATTTTGCTGTGCGACCAGGATTTGTATTTTGGGAGCACTGTGCGACTAGGAATACAATCTCCCAGATAGTACTTGTTGTAATGATAAGGCTTCGCTGTACCGTTGTTTCAGAGTGCCCTAGAGAAAGAAGCGAGTGCAGATTCGATAGCGTCATGGTTGCACCCAATTAATTATATATACACTAGATGACTGAAAGGCTGCATGGCATCAGCAGCCTGCTGGTCCAAAATAGCATAACTGGTGTATTTTAACACCAATAAACCCATTCGTTTAAAAATAAATTTAGTATATGTCAATCTAGCAAACCAGGCAACTAAAAGCAACTTTATAAACCATGTTTTGGTTTGTTTATAGCTTGTTAGCTAGCTAGCTAAAGTTAAGTTAGCTGGCTAGCCAGTTCAATAATGACCATATCATATAGCTGACAACATCCTAACTTTTTTTTTAGCTAATTTGTATGAATTATTACAGGAAAATAAACTCACAACAAGATCGTTATTTACAAGTTAATGGCGATCTAATTAAAGAAAATAGCTTACGGTTGTTGTTTTTCACATTACCGTCTCTGGTAAACATACACTATATCAAATAAAATAAAAGTTTATTTGTCACATGCACAGGATACAGAAGGTGTAAACAGTACAGGGAAGTGGTTACTTGCACTGTGGACACTGTTTAGACATGTAGCTAGCTAACTAAACAATGAACCATTATCCCAACTCATAACTCAGTTGTGCACCGGGGCCTCCCACTCCTCTTTCTATTTTGGTTAGAGCCGATTTGTTTAACACTTTTTTGGTTACTACATGATTCCATATGTGTTATTACATAGTTTTGATGTCTTCACTATTATTCTACAATGTAGAAAATAGTCAAAATAAAGAAAAACCCTGGAATTAGTATGTGTGTCCAAACTTTTGACTGGTACTGTATGTAATGGGGAATTTATACAAAATAAAAATCAAAGGGCAACCAATTCACACAATGAAACAATGAATGTGCAAGAATTGCCGGGAGACCCGTGTAGCTCAGTTGGTAGAGCATGGCGCTTGCAACATCAGGATTGTGGGTTCGATTCCCACGGGGGGCCAGTATGGAAAAAATAAAAAAGGCACAGATCTGGGGAAGGGTACCAAAAAATGTATTCAGTATAGATGGTCCCCAAGAACACAGTGGCCTCCATCATTCTTAAATGGAAGAAGTTTGGAAGCACCAAGACTCTTCCTAGAGCTGGCCGCCCGGTCAAACTGAGCAATAGGGGGAGAAGGGCCTTGGTCAGGGAGGTGACCAAGAACCCGATGGTCACTCTGACAGAACTCCAGAGTTCCTCTGTGGAGATGGGAGAACCTTCCAGAAGGGCAACCATCTCTGCAGCACTCCACCAATCAGGCCTTTATGGTAGTGTGGCCAGACGGAAGCCACTCCTCAGTAAAAGGAACATGACAGCCCACTTGGAGTTTGCCAAAAGGCACTTAAAGACTCTCAGACCATGAGAAACAAGATTCTCTGGTCTGATTAAACCAAGTTTGAACTATTTTGCCTGAATGCCAAGCGTCACATCTGGAGGAAACCTGGCACCATCCCTACAGTGAAGCATGGGGGTGGCAGCATAATGCTGTAGGGATGTTTTTCAGCGGCAGGGACTGGGAGACTAGTCAGGATCGAGGGAAAGATGAACAAAGTACAGAGAGATCCTTGATGAAAACCTGCTCCAGAGCGCTCATGACCTCAGACTGGGGCAAAGGTTCACCTTCCAACAGGACAACAACCCTAAGCACACAGCCAAGACAACACAGGAGTGGCTTCGGGACAAGTCTCTGAATGTCCTTGAGTGGCCCAGCCAGAGCCCGGACTTGAACCCGATCTAACATCTCTGGAGAGACCTGAAAATAGCTGTGCAGAGACGCTCCCCATCCAACCTGACAGAGCTTGAGAGGATCTGCAGAGAAGAATGGGAGAAACTCCCCAAATACAGGTGTGCCAAGCTTGTAGCGTCATACCCAAGAAGACTCGAGGCTGTAATCGCTGACAAAGGTGCTTCAACAAAGTACTGAGTAAAGGGTCTGAATACTTCCGTTCTATGTTTCTAATGCATTTGCTAAAATTTCTAAAAACCTGTTTTTGCTTTGTCATTATGGGGTATTGTATGTAGATTGATGAGGGGGAAAAAACAATTTAATCAATTTAGAATAAGGCTGTAACGTAACAAAATGTGGAAAAGGTCAAGGGGTCTGAATACTTTCCGAATGCACTATAGATAACAGTTATATAGATGTACAGAATATATAGATAACTGTCAAGTTCGTTTACAGACGGGTCAGACCAAGGCACAGCGTGATATGCGTACATGTTTATTTTTCAGAATAAACACAATGACAAAAGTCCAAGGTACACAAAACAAACATACCTAACACGGAACAAGATCCCACAACTAACTAGTGCCAATAGGCTGCCTAAGTATGGTCCCCAATCAGAGACAACGAGCGACAGCTGCCTCTGATTGGGAACCACACCGGCCAACATAGAAATAGACATACTAGAATCTCAACATAGAAATATACAACATAGAACATACACACCCTGACTCAACATATACGAGTCCCTTGAGTCAGGGCGTGACAATAACAGTTATATAGATTGATGTGTGTAGATTGATGAGGGGAAAAAACAATTTAATCCATTTTAGAATAAGGCTGTAATGTAACAAAATGTGGAAAAAGTCAAGGGGTCTAAATATGTATGAAAAAATGTATGTATGTAAGTCTCTCCGGATAAGAGCGTCTGCTAAATGACTAAAATGTAAAATGAGACAGCTGAGAGAGATAGGAGAGAGATAGGAGAGAGACAGGAGAGAGATAGGAGAGAGATAGGAGAGCGATAGGAGAGAGATAGGAGAGAGACAGGAGAGAGATAGGAGAGAGATAGGAGAGAGACAGGAGAGAGACAGGAGAGAGATAGGAGAGAGATAGGAGAGAGATAGGAGAGAGATAGGAGAGAGACAGGAGAGAGATAGGAGAGAGATAGGAGAGAGATAGGAGAGAGACAGGAGAGAGATAGGAGAGAGATAGGAGAGAGAGAGAGATATGAGAGAGATAGGAGAGAGATAGGAGAGAGACAGGAGAGAGATAGGAGAGAGATAGGAGAGAGACAGGAGAGAGATAGAAGAGAGATAGGAGAGAGATAGGAGAGAGACAGGAGAGAGATAGGAGAGAGATAGGAGAGAGATAGGAGAGAGATAGGAGAGAGATAGGAGAGAGATAGGAGAGAGACAGGAGAGAGATAGGAGAGAGATAGGAGAGAGACAGGAGAGAGACAGGAGAGAGATAGGAGAGAGAGAGAGACAGGAGAGAGACAGGAGAGAGATAGGAGAGAGATAGGAGAGAGATAGGAGAGAGCGATAGGAGAGAGATAGGAGAGAGATAGGAGAGAGATAGGAGAGAGACAGGAGAGAGACAGGAGAGAGATAGGAGAGAGCGATAGGAGAGAGATAGGAGAGAGACAGGAGAGAGATAGGAGAGAGATAGGAGAGAGACAGGAGAGAGACAGGAGAGAGATAGGAGAGAGCGATAGGAGAGAGATAGGAGAGAGATAGGAGAGAGACAGGAGAGAGATAGGAGAGAGATAGGAGAGAGAGAGGAGAGAGACAGGAGAGAGATAGGAGAGAGATAGGAGAGAGATAGGAGAGAGATAGGAGAGAGAGAGGAGAGACATAGGAGAGAGATAGGAGAGAGATAGGAGAGAGATAGGAGAGAGATAGGAGAGAGAGAGGAGAGAGACAGGAGAGAGATAGGAGAGAGATAGGAGAGAGATAGGAGAGAGACAGGAGATATAGTTTATATACTGCTGCCTCCTGCCATCTGAATGACTCCCATAGACAATCTCTCAGTTTATATACTGCTGCCTCCTGCCATCTGAATGACTCCCATAGACAATCTCTCAGTTTATATACTGCTGCCTCCTGCCATCTGAATGACTCCCATAGACAATCTCTCACCTTATATACTGCTCTTCCAACCTACTTTTATCTTACCCAGCTGCTAATCATTATTGACTGTCACTCATCCACCACCAGATCATCCACGTCCTTGGTGTCGTGTGGCACCCTAGCCAGGCCATTCCATCACCCACCCCTTCCTAAGATTAGCACCAGTGGCCCCCCAATCTATCTTGGCGCACTGACCTTGTATTCCTCCTTCGTGGCACCACTAACACATGGTGTGTCCTTGTCCTGTGTCCACATACAGCTTATGAGCTGCACATACATTAATGAATGTTGTATTACAAATCATCATAACATTTATGTATAGACAGGAGTAATTATATAATTTTGGCCATTTTATTTCCATTTACTGCCCTATTGGACCCAGCTCTATGCCATTTCTCTTCTGTTCTATTGGTTTTCATATCACTATTTTTCGTTGTCCAGAAGCCAAAGGCACAATCCTAGTCATATTAGCAACCCATCCTAGTCATATTAGCAACCCATGCTAGTCATATTAGCATCCCATCCTAGTCATATTAGCATCCCATCCTAGTCATATTAGCAACCCATCCTAGTCATATTAGCATCCCATCCTAGTCATATTAGCAACCCATCCTAGTCATATTAGCATCCCATCCTAGTCATATTAGCATCCCATACTAGTCATATTAGCATCCCATCCTAGTCATATTAGCATCCCATCCTAGTCATATTAGCATCCCATCCTAGTCATATTAGCAACCCATCCTAGTTGTTGCATCTTTAGATTCCCCCTCTTTCTAAGTTTCTAACTGAGATTTTCATCTCTGTCACATACAGTGGGGGAAAAAAGTATTTAGTCAGCCACCAATTGTGCAAGTTCTCCCACTTAAAAAGATGAGAGAGGCCTGTAATTTTCATCACAGGTACACGTCAACTATGACAGACAAATTGAGGAAAAAAAATCCAGAAAATCACATTGTAGGATTTTGAATGAATTTATTTGCAAATTATGGTGGAAAATAAGTATTTGGTCACCTACAAACAAGCAAGATTTCTGGCTCTCACAGACCTGTAACTTCTTCTTTAAGAGGCTCCTCTGTCCTCCACTCGTTACCTGTATTAATGGCACCTGTTTGAACTTGTTATCAGTATAAAAGACACCTGTCCACAACCTCAAACAGTCACACTCCAAACTCCACTATGGCCAAGACCAAAGAGCTGTCAAAGGACACCAGAAACAAAATTGTAGACCTGCACCAGGCTGGGAAGACTGAATCTGCAATAGGTAAGCAGCTTGGTTTGAAGAAATCAACTGTGGGAGCAATTATTAGGAAATGGAAGACATACAAGACCACTGATAATCTCCCTCGATCTGGGGCTCCACGCAAGATCTCACACCGTGGGGTCAAAATGATCACAAGAACGGTGAGCAAAAATCCCAGAACCACACGGGGGGACCTAGTGAATGACCTGCAGAGAGCTGGGACCAAAGTAACAAAGCCTACCATCAGTAACACACTACGCCGCCAGGGACTCAAATCCTGCAGTGCGAATCCTGCAGTTTGCTAGAGTGCATTTGGATGATCCAGAAGAGGATTGGGAGAATGTCATATGGTCAGATGAAACCAAACTATAACTTTTTGGTAAAAACTCAACTCGTCGTGTTTGGAGGACAAAGAATGCTGAGTTGCATCCAAAGAACACCATACCTACTGTGAAGCATGGGGGTGGAAACATCATGCTTTGGGGCTGTTTTTCTGCAAAGGGACCAGGACGACTGATCCGTGTAAAGGAAAGAATGAATGGGGCCATGTATCGTGAGATTTTGAGTGAAAACCTCCTTCCATCAGCAACGGCATTGAAGATGAAACGTGGCTGGGTCTTTCAGCATGACAATGATCCCAAACACACCACCCGGGCAACGAAGGAGTGGCTTCATAAGAAGCATTTCAAGGTCCTGGAGTGGCCTAGCCAGTCTGAAGATCTCAACCCCATAGAAAATCTTTGGAGGGAGTTGAAAGTCCGTGTTGCCCAGCGACAGCCCCAAAACATCACTGCTCTAGAGGAGATCTGCATGGAGGAATGGGCCAAAATACCAGCAACAGTGTGTGAAAACCTTGTGAAGACTTACAGAAAAC